>NC_092859.1:22686997-22753122 GCF_032062135.1 Pyxicephalus adspersus
GATCAGCTTACTGTACACTGTTACACAACAGTTGATTGGTGATGCTTTCTCTTGCAATAGTCTATGAATCACACAACAATGACAGGTAGGTCCATTAGACATTTGATGGCCCCTTGGGATGGTAGATGGTAATGAAAATTAGCCTTTTTGAATATCCTAGGGTCAATACACAAAAAAAAACCAAAAAACAATGGGAATGGTAAAGCTCCACAGACAAAGCTCTACCAACTTAAGGAACTATTAAATTACTACCAGTTTCAGAACATCATAGACAAATATCACCCTATGGGTTGCACCATTGGCTCACATGTGTGTGCTAAGATGTTGATTACAGTTTGCCAGCATCACCTTCAAAATAATTTAACCACCATGAAAAATTCATGTTCAGGAAATCACCACAAACGCATGCATTTGCAAATGTCTATATGCAGCTGGTATGTCATGTCTGCAGTATCAATGTGAGTGGCTGGGGTTGCAACAATCTCAGAGGTTGGACTAGAACCATGAACACCCCAGCTGCATTGTAAAATAAATTGCCCTTAGTGCCTAATCAAAAAATAAAGCTTCAGCAACCAAAGGGATTTCACTAGCATGGCCAGAAGAATGTGAATATTGGCACTGAAATTTAAGCAGTAAATCTGTGTCACCAAAACTCCAAATTTGACTGCAACACAACAATAAAGCTGCACATATTGGGGGACTCCTTTAATATTATATACATCTTTTACCTACAGAAAATGGCTGAGACATTTCACAGTGTAATCACCGAACAAGACAAAAAAGTTTGACAAAGTGTGAAAATATGGAAATGCCTCCCAGTGTTTATTGTGAACGGGACAGAAGACAATTCGGGAACACGGCAGCAGATTGTTTTTAGTAATTTATGAGAATACATTGAATTTGTTTTGTGTTTGGTGACGGTACGGCACATAAACATATGTTCTTTACAGAAAAATAATGTGTTATAAAAGGTGCAGGAGCTTTGTGTTTAAATATTTCCCTCTGTTCAGAATGTCAGATCAACTTTGTGTTATTTCCCATTGCAATCACTTCACAATACAGTCTCACCACAATTATAAATATATATAGCTCTGACATGTTCCAAAACAATGTACATAAAAGACTTGTATCAGTCTCCAAAAGAGCTCATGCTCCAATGTCCCACACTATTATTTTTATATATTTCTAGAGCTCTGACATAATATGCAGTGCTGTACAAAATGCATTCATATCAGTCTCTGCATAAGAAAAGCTTGTCCCACCAAAGTCCCTTATTATCATTCTACATTTAGCGCTGACATATACCACAGTTCTGTACAGAGAACACTGAGCCTCCACATTACCACACTAATATTAATATATGTATACATAGCTCTGACATATCCTGGAGCATTGCACAGGGAAAACTGTACCAGTCCCATTATTCGCTGCACTAGAGGAGCTTACACTCCAATGTCTCACCATAGTCACACACCCCATTTATATGGCTCTGACATATACCACAGTGCTGTACAGAGAACACTGAGCCAGTCACATCAGCCTCTGCACCAGGGGAGCTTACACTCTAATGCCCTCTGCACAGTGCACAGTGGGTCTCTGTGCAGAAATGTCCTTGAACCCCCCAGCAAACTCACTTGAGCTCCCCATGGGAGCCCCTGTTGGCTGAGGAGAGTCCAGGGCCCTAATGCAATGGCCCACTTTCCACCTCCCTATGCCCCCCCACATTACCACACTAATATTAATATATGTTTATATAGCTCTGACATATCCTGGAGCATTGCACAGGGAACACTGTACCAGCCCCATTATTCTCTGCACCAGAGGAGCTTACACTCTGATGTCTCACCATAGTCACACACCCCATTTATATGGCTCTGACATATACCACAGTGCTGTACAGAGAACACTGAGCCAGTCACATCAGCCTCAACACCTGAGGAGCTTTCACTCTAACTTCCCACACTATTTTCATATATTTATATAGGGCTGACATTTTACAGATATGCACATATTAACCAAATATAATAATATAAGTAGAAATATTGTTTATCATTTTACATGTACTGAAATGTTAGTTACACAGAGATAATATAATATGGTTGACACCCCCCCCCCCAACATTTTTTGCCATTCTGATCTCTATTCTGTGTGGCCAGGTTCTACAAGGCCTCAATCAGGCTCTGGCTTGGTTTCTCTGTGATTTAATGGTTGTAATAATCATTATTAAGGCACTACACCTAGACTGGAGAGAAAACACATTACTGATTATTAGGGTGTTGATGTGTATAATTATCTGGCTAAAGCGTCAGCATTCCACGCATTAAAATGCCCCTCCATCTTGCTCTGCTCTGGACGTTCACACCTCTGTCGTCCCTCCGGGCCTTCTCGCACCTCTCACAGCCTTCATATTTGTGTTGATAGGAGGCAGCGAAAGATGCAAAACAGCCGAAATCTCAAATGTCAGCGTAAACCGGCTGTGTCAGATCTCAGAAGGCTGTGATATTTAGCTAGAAAAAATAAAAATAGTAAAGCAGACTGACTGGAGAGTATTTCAGATCTAATCTGATCTCTGCTTACCTAATCTGTGGCCGCAATGGACCATTGTCCGCAGTCCCTCTTTCACTTAATCTCTGCGCAAGGAACAGGCAGTGGATTACGGCTATAATTTCTTTGTAAAAAGGACTCTAAGCAGATTGTTCTTATAAATGGATTTGTGGCTGGACGTATAACCTTCTGTAAATGACAACAGACACACAAAACGGGAGCTATACAGGAAATAAATAAAAAGTACAACTCTTCCTTCCCTGCGATACAAAATATTGAATGTTTTAAAGTAGAACTTTAGTCAAACATTGGCGCTCGGAGGGACACTTACAAAGAAGGGCAACTAAACTAATAAAAGGAATGGAGGAGCTCAGTTATAAGGAGAAATTCGCTGAACTCAGTCTATTCTCCCTTGAGAAGAAACTTATGGGGGTTATGATCACCCTGTATACATATATAAATGGTCCATATGGAAAACTATCTTCCCAATTATTCACTCATTACAAAGGACAAGGGGGCGCTCTTTGCGTCTGGTGGAAAAAAAATTTAAGCTTAAGGAAGGGATTCTTCACACTAAGATCTGTGAAAATGTGAAATCAGCTCCCTCAGGAAGTAGTTTTAGCAAGTTCTATAGATTACTTTAAGAAAAAGCTGGATGCTTTTCTAGAAGCACAGAATATAACGGGGTAATAAAGCTTTAAGTAAAGATAACAGAGACTGTTGATCCAGGAAACATCCAATTGCCTCACGGTATCAGAAAGGAGATTTTCACCTGTTGAAGCAAATTGAACCAGGGTGTTAGGAGATGCTTATCTGTCTGATCTTGCACCTTCGCAGTATCAAACACTGTTTATTCTGTCCAGAGATGTCACCTGCAGCAGCAAAGAGAACTAAAAATAGAAATAGTAGCAGCCCCGGCATCCTTTTAGCAGCATGGGATACTTTATTGGCATCCCCAGCACATACTCTGAGGCTGTGCACAGCTGAACTCTATTCTGCCCTGTCATTGGCTGCTGGAGTTTTATAGCCTTTCTGCTCCCAGCCACTAGTGCATGTTGTAGTGTTAAGGTAGGCTGACTTGCTGCTGGTTTATGTATACATCTGATTTACTGTTGCTGACCTTGCCTGTTTCTGATCCTGTGAATCTGAACTGAATTTTTGCCTGTGACCCCGACTCTGCTTGTGTTTTGCCCTTGTGTACCTCGTCTGGTGGACAGATTACCTGTGTATGACCCCTCGCTCTGTATTCTGGACTTGTCTCTGTTGGAATCTTGGTACTGCTTTATCTGTGGGCTCCTGGTCCTCTGCCGGCCCTTCCCCAGGCACCATCCTATTAAGTCCTTGGGGCTGGGAAACACAACCAGTCTCCCGAGGCAGAGCGGGGGCTTGCTATAGGTGAAGAGTGCATTGTTATATTTGGGGACTGGAGTCTGGTGAGTACAGTTGCTGGACCAGGGCTTTAAACAGTTGTTTTTATTTTGCCTACCTCTGGATCAACTATGTCTACAGGATTTTTATCTGGCATTTGTTTATTTCCATAGTGGTTGAACTTGATGGACTTATGTCTTTTTTCAGCCTGACCAAGTATATTTTGTAGTTTCCCGTGCCATTTGACATCTTACTGGACCATAAAACCCCTCCACCTTGCACCAGAATATATACATGACACTGTGTAGCTATGCAATGTATGGATCTGAATGTACCTCCCCAAAACTGTGCTGTGCCCAAAATAGGAACTGAATTATTGTCTTTTTCCTAAGCATTTATAACATTTTTAATGCATTTACCATTAGGAAAAAAACATATCAAGTGTAACACACAAAAATGATATTTCATTTTAGGACAGCTGGGAAGGGCCAGATTTTCTATAATCTTTTTGTTGCAATCTGTGTCCTTTTTGCAGATTTCCTCACTTACTGTTGGGTGAAACCTAATCAGGAAGTGAGGGGAAATTTTGCTAAAGCAGGGATAACCTGACAATGTAATGCTTTTCCATTTTATTTAAAAAATGGCTACACCTAAATTTTAAATCTGTTCTTTAACTGATCTTCTTTTTAAAGACACAATAAATGCTGATCTGCAATCACCAGTACATCTTTGAATGTATTTTTAATACAAGGCATATAAATACCTAATTATCAGATGATAACACCTTTACCTGCTATTAGCCTCTTGTAGTCCTGATACAGGAAAACCTAATAGGGAAGCAGCAGCACCAAGAGCCAAGTTCATGTGCTAACATTAAATGTTCTGATTGGAGACAACAAAAGAGTGGCAAAGATAAGATTACCAGTCTGCTGATTCTCTTTTCATTGTCTATTCACAGGCTATAGGTGGGTCCATGACAGCTGGAAGGAGTTACATGATACGGGCCCTCATTCAACCCAAAAGCCTGAGATCATCCAGTACAGCTCCAAATTGAAGACCGTGATTGTAGCAAAAGCTGTTGTCTCTAATATCATATAATGAGAAATTAATTTTATTTGTGATGATTTTTAACTGGAGTTCCTCTATATCCTGACAGCTGTTCAGATTAAAATAATGTAGTATAAAGTAGGGTCATCTGTTGCATACAGCTATTTTTGCATTGCATTTCCTGTTCCTTTAGCATTCTTGATTTTTAAAATATATTGTAATTATTATTCATTTATTTTGCTATTTTCAGCATTATTACATTCCCAAGAACTGTGAGTTGCCATATGGTCCTGTGCCTTAACATATAACAGATTCAAGAAATCTGTGAACGTGGATGTAGTAATGTTGTAAGTCGGAATAAACAAGAAAAAATCCTTTTTTGTTCCTAAGGAACCTGAGAATGGCCTGGCATAGCATTTGAAGCCCCCATTGTTTTGGAGTAATGCCAAGTCTAAATTATGTAATATATATATATATATATATATATATATATATATAACAGATTTATTTATATTATTATATTGCATTTGCAAGTGCCTCTTGAGAATGGGATAGAAATAGAATGAACATGCTGCATGTATTCTGCTCCTTTCATGCCCCCATTTCACATTCTATTGACTGCCCTCTGTCTGACGCTAACCAGACTGCAGTGCCCCGTTCTTCTTCCTATTCTGATTGCATTGCATTGTATCCTTTCCAATGACTGGAATACCAGGATACAAGCTGAGGGATATATGTGTATACATTGTGTGACCAGTTCATTTTAGAGTGTCATCTTCCCATGTAGGGTCCAGTTCAAGCACAGCTCTTCTCTCTTAGCTTCCACATAACGGGATTTTATACTGTCGCCTAATAGTTTTAACCCTTCGCACCAGCGAGCAGCCAGGAATTTCATGCCTGAGAGACAATGTAAATTTTAAAGAAGGGTTTCTATTGTGCTCATGAATTGACAAATTAAGGCCTGAATTTCCTCAGAATAGAACAAGTGAAGGCAGTGAAGACAGATCCGCCAAATTTACTTCTACTGCTACAATATGGAATAATTCCTGTTTTACTTGGAACAAAAATAAGCTTCAATTAGGTCTTCTATTCATTCGTCAGATTATCTTCATAATAATTATCACTCTTTAATGAATTCTCCCAGGCAATGTGTCTCTTTCCTCTTTTTATACAGCAAGCTGGTGAGATCTGAATATTGTACGCTGAGGACGACGTTCGCTATGCTGACGGTTAAAGTCCTTCAGTGAAGCCGTTTTATCTTGAGAAGAGCGAAGAACAAGATTGCTGCTAAATGTCTGAAATCGTCTTTTCTTTTCAGGTACAAAATACTTCATAGGAATCCTAAAAAACAGACGTATTTTCCAGGAGACAATTCCCATGATGTTTGTGACCAACAGTGGTCAGTAGCCACATATAATTATATATGTATATATATATTGTGTATATATATATATATATATATATATATATATAGCAGATCGGGGGCACACAGGCAATATAGTAATAAAATCACCTATCACTGCCTGTGATGAGTTATTATTATTACCATGTATTTATATAGCGCCTATTATGCAGAGCTTTACAAAATCCATAGTCATGTTACTGTCTCTCAGGAGGGCTTGCAATCTAATGTCCCTACCGTAGTCATTAACACAATCTAAGACCAATTTTTAAAGGAAGCCATTTACCCATCTGCATGATTTTGGGATATGGGAGCAAACCGAATCACCTGGAGGAAACCCATGCAAACACAGGAAGAACATACAAATTTTTAGCTGAGTGTGTTGTGGCTGAGATTTAAACCTGGAACCCAGCGGTACAAAGGTGCAAGCCAACAGGCCAACCATGCTACATATGAAATCAATACCCATGTGGTTGCATGTAGTAGCCAACAATTACATACATTTGGACTCAAATGGTTCACTACTACATGATATGCTCTATTTTTTATTGTTTACCCAATATCTGGTCTCAGCAAGGCTGCATACAAATAAGCCATGGGCGAAAATCTGACATGTGTGCAGTGGTTCATTAATCTGCCATGGAGGACCAGTATGACCGGTCAGGAATGGTTGCTCTGGATTTCAATGGAGGTGACATTCATCTGTCACTGATGACCCAGCAATTCCTGGCTTCCCTTGCATGTGCCAGGGATGGATGCCGGGGATGGCACAGGGGTTATGTCACCCCAGCATGGCCAATCAAAATGCCTGAAGATTGTTGCTGGGCAGAAGAAGAAATGAAAGATGGAGGCGTCCTACGAGGGAACGCAGTAATTTCCGCATCCTTAGTCCTCATTAAAAGGAGTATCAGTGATGTATACAGTTCCTCTTTATAGAACCCTATAAATGTTCTGCCATGCTTATTCCCACCATATTCATTTGCTGCACACCCAATAAGGATTGCATCCTAAGATCCTCTTATTTCATTCACCAGAATCATTTTAAAACATTTAATATCTGCTGGGAATTGTCAGCAAACTTTCTTCAAAAATAATCCCAAACACTAGAAATCCCTGGATTTGCTCTTCTTTCCTTCATTCTCTGGCATTATTTGTCTGGTTATGTCCATCAGGGTTCCTCTTTAATAATGAGAAGCAGATGAGCTCCTGTAATAGTTATTGTTATTTTTAATAATGATCATGATAATGATTATGATAATGATGATAGATGTCTTTTATTGGCTGAGCTCTCCATAACCCTCACTCAGGAAGCTCTGCTTAGCGAAGGGTGAAATGTTCTCAGCTTGAAAAGTCCATTTTAAGATTTAATGACCAGATTCGGTGTCATCGCTCTGACAGGATAATATGTGAAAATGTTAAATTTGGTTCCTGGCCGATCAATCACGGCAGGAGACGCAATTCATAAATAGACTGATGGGGAAGAGGATACAGATCTTTTTATAAACTGCTGTAGAAGAGAGGCCAGTGGTGAGTGTCAGCTCTTCAGATCAGCACAATGCCAGGAAAATCTTTACAGCTTAGTATAGAATAGGGAAGGGTCCTACCCACACATGGAAGCAATGGGACCGGAGGTGATGGGAAATCTCCTCTCTAGATTGGGATCTTAATCTTTCCCCTTTTTGTTTAGATCTAAAACTGGTTTTACTTGAGTTCCACTTAAAAGTGAACAGCATGCAATCTGAGTGGAGTGACCAGTTTGGTGGGGGCCCCGTATTCAGTTCTACAAAGGGGCCCACTGTTGGCTATGCCCATAACTGACCCTGCCCATGCCAATGGTCAAATATTCTTTCATTCTTTGTCCAAAAGACAATACAGGAAACAAGAGAAAATCTCACCAAGGGGAAGTAAACATATGTCACCAGAACAGGTGTCCCTATTAGAAGATTTCCCTATCCTCATTCAGGATTTCCTATTATTTTTTCACCTCAATAGCCTCACCTCAATCACCAAGACACAAAGAGAGAGAGAATGGGTGAATCTCCCTAATGGGTACACAATAGCAATATAATCCTTTTATATGGGAAGAATGCAACCTTCTAATTAAAAGCCAATTACAGGTTAAAGGAGAGTTGACATGTCACAATATACTTTTTTATTTTCATTGAACTTTATTAAATATAAAGTAAAATTAAAACAAAAAGTAATTTTTTTTAAAATAATCCTTGAAGGTGTAAATTGTTCTTTCTCCCCTTTATTAAATATGTTCAGCTGCTATGTCTAATTAAAAGTAGAACTCATTTTGGCAAAGTGAGCGCAGATGTAGTTTACACTGAATTTCACCAGCCAGATTTATTTATAAGCTGTCAGCGCCTTGAAAGAGCTCGTTTTGGAACAGTTTAAAATTGCTCCTAGTGACTCTAAATGCGGCTACTGTTCTTGAAATCCTGAAAGAAGAAACGGCGTAATAGAGGGACGTCCGTCTGCGAGAAGGCCGAAAAACAATACTTTACTCTAATTTTTTTCCCTCCCTTGTATTCTTTCCTCTCTATCCTTGGGACCTTTATTAAATTAGTTCAACTCAATTAAAAATAACTTCAAAAACATCTTGGCCTTTTGTTTCTGCGAACACTTGGAACTCAGCGCACGGAATGTCACCCCTTTTAACTAATCCCTTTTGCTTGAGGCAGAAGAATAGTCCCATTGTGACATCAGACGATGCTTTCAAGGGACCCTACAGTACCAAATTGAGGTCAGTGCAAGACAATCACAGACATCCAATAGCCATTCAAGGATTCTGCAGAACTCCATCAAGCCTTGTTTTTTTTTTTTTTTTATCTGGCTAAAAAATAAAAGGAAACACAATAGGCAAAGCTCAAGGCTTCTTCCGTGGTCTCCATCTTTGCTCACAACAAAGGCCTTTCTTCCAGGTTGGCCCACTACCCGTGAAGAATAGACTGCGACTACATTTTCCCACCACTGCCGCGCTTAGATGGGTTGAGAATAATACCAAGTTGTGAGAGGTGTTGGGCAGACACAGCCCCATTGTAGACACTCCTCTGGCTTGGACGTGATGGGTGAAAGCGATGAAGCCCACATGTGACTTTGCTGTAATTGTCTTCAAAAACAATAATATTATGATAGCAGACATTGTAGACGAGGAACAATAGAGACCTGCAAGCTCTGACAGGCCTCACCCGGGGATTTTGCACGATGTTATCAAGAAATAAATCACCTCCTTGAAATGTTTTGTAAGCTTGGGACGATGTTTTGTGTAGCCAGGAATGCCAAAAATGCTTTATGGTTTGCACATGTCCCTCCCGAAACGTTCACTCCAGTTGTGAGGTCTTTGTGTTTTTTTTTTTCTATGTCACTTCTTCATTTTTCTTGTTTAACAGATTGATACACACATGCAATTGTTTGGAGTGCGTGCGTTAGAGAAGGCAAAATATTTTAAACAAGTGAAAAAAAATAAATATTAAATGATTACACAATGGAGGGTAAACGCTTGTCCTGGGTCCAGCTGGATGCGGGGGACTTCGGATTATAAATTAGGAAGCACGCACGAATACGCAGAAGTGAATTGGTCAGGAAAAGTTAATTTGAACCCTATAATACTTTGTATTTCCAGGTTATGAGTTTATGTATTTTAACAAAATGATTTATACAATTTGAATCTTACATTAGGATTACATTTTGGCAATTTTCCACATTTATCATTATTATCCCTTTTCTTCTCTTAAGAATCTGTATAAAGTGGAAGATTTAAAATGTTTTATTGCTGTCTGTGTTCCAACTTTGAATTTTTTCTATTTCCTGTTCCAGTGACACAACAGGAAAAGAAAGAAAGAAGAAATCTTTCAGAAGTAAGGCTGAAATCCCACCTTTTATAGTCTCCACAATAGGTGTCTTTATAACAAAATGTTTCATCTTCCCCTATTCAAGTGATAAATGAAATATATTTTACATTTCCTCCTCTCTCTTAAAATACTGAAAAGAAGTCAACAAAAGGCTATAAAAGACTAAAAAACACAGTTTTACTGTCAATGTAATGGAACCCATAAGCATTTTGTCGCTCCAGGGACCCCCAGGTATAAGTGTGTCATTGTGCAGGGACTCCTAAGTTTAAGTTTACAAGTATTTTATGGTTTTCATATGTCATTGTGTCATTCTAGATCACTTAAATATCTGAGTGTTATTTCTATGGATGCCAAAGTGTCAGTGTGTTATTGCTCTGGGATCTTTAATTGTCAGTGTGTTATGGTTATGAGAACTCATTTGTCAGTGTATGATTGATTTAAGACTCTGAAATGTCATTTTTCTGGCATTGTTCCCTATATGTCAGTGTATCATTTTTCTGGGGTCTGCAAGAGTTTGTTGTTCTGGCCCCTCAAGTGTCAGTTTTCCCAAGTGTTAATGTGTCATTGTTCTGGGACCCCCAAATTTCAGTTTACCATTGTTCTGAATCCACAAAATGTAAGTGTCCCATTGTCCTGAATTTCCTAGGTGAAAGAATGTCATTGTTCTGGATCCCCAAAGTGTCAACATGTGTCATTGTTTTGAGACAACCAAGTATCAGTGTGTAACTGTCCTGGGTTCCCCAGGTGAAGGTGTATTATTGTTCATGGGGACCTGAAAGGTTGGTGTTCTATTGGTTTGTGACCTGTGTGTGTGTCATTGTTCTGGATTCCCCAAATGTCAGTGTGTTATTGGTTTGGGGTATTGAGGGATCAATGTTCTATTGTTCAGTGTGTCATTGTTTTGGGACCCTGCATGTTACGGGGTATTGTTCTGGACCTCCAAGTGTCGATGTTCTCTTTTTCTGTAACTTCTAAATCTTAGTGTGTTATTGTTTTGTGGATCTTAAAGTGCTACTGTGTCATTTTTCTTGGGCTGTTAATGCTAGTGTGCCATTTGTTTTGGGATCTGCATATGTCAGTGTGTCATATTCTGGTTTCCAGTGTCAATGTTCAATTTTTTTGGGTTAAAAGTGTCATTTTGTTTTATTTTTTGTGATCCTTAAGTGTCAGTGTGTCATTGCTCCGGAACCTCCAAATGTCATTGTGTCATTGTTTGGAATTCCCCTCTCCAGTATCATTGTTCTGTGCCCTCTAGGTGTCTGTGTGTCATTGTTCTGGGACCTCAAGTTTCAGCATGTCATTGTTTTGGGGACCCCCCATCCCAAGTAGTTAACTTGGGACCCCCCAGTGTCAGTCTTCTAGCACCCCTCCAGTGTAATTGTGCCATTGTTCTTGAATCTATTCTTATATCACTGTAAAATGGTTTGGGTGGTCTTACCATTGTTCAGAACTTCTGTGCTGGAGGAAGTTTCTTGCTGTACATGATGTAAGTCTGAGATCGGAATCAGTTTCCCCTCTGCACTCGGCTGACATAATTACAAGTTCTTGGAACAATCTGTTTATCCTGTCATGTATTTTACAAGCAGTCTGCAGCTCCCTCACTTACTCCTGTGTGGATCTCGGTACCCCTAAATGTTTCCAAATGTCCCTCTATATACCTCCAGCTCCTGGCCCACAGGGGGAACACATCACATTCTACTGTCATGGAGTCTCACTTCATCTTTTATCTATTACTCTCAGATGTTTCTCCGTCAGCTGCTTACCACATCACAATAGTTGCTGGACTCCTTGCACCATAAGGTCCATAAAACGCCAATGGATCTATAAAATGTTTAACTCAAAATGTAGGTTCTGCACGATTGACGATTAAATCTACTTTTTGCAGCAAAATACAGTAACTCATGGCAACCAGTCCTAATTAGACTTCAGAAAACTTCAGAATGGCTGATTTGGAGGGTTGCTTTTTGCTTGGCTTATTTTATCTGCTGATGTTGGATGAAGGACTCTTGTATGTTCAGTCTTTGAAAAGTAGTGATTGTTGAGGGACCCCATGACTCTTATCATTCCTTGTTTCTCTACATCTACTCGCTGCTGTAAGGTGGCAGTTGTCAGAACCCCTGAAGGTCAGAAAAGGGCATTTTAATGACCTTGTAATTCCCCCAAAAAATAGATGAAAGGTTTATATACACCCTCCAATCCCGAATGACTGTTGTCTGTGTGTGGGTTACAGAGGTAGCATACCAGGCCCAGTTAAATTCCATTTTCCCCCTAAACCCATACACCAAATAAATAATTGTTTGTGATCCGCCCCGGAGCCTCTAAGGGTGTGAAAATAACGCCGAGAGTGGCGACTCTTCATAAACTCCGCTCTTCCCACCGCCATCGGAATATTGAGGAATTGCTATTTCTGGCCTTCCTCAGCCGTTTCCATGGCAACCGCTGTTTGTTTACCAAATTGGTTCCCCCGAAAGATACGTCCTAATGTGTCCGTTATTTTACTCAGGAATACTTCTGGAGGGGCGACGCACAAATAAATGTCATTTGGTGGAATTGTTACTCCTGGCTTTGTCTGATACACAACGGGGTGCGGGCTTCACAAATATTGTTTAAAGCAAAAATATCCTGTTTATATGCAAGGCTCATTTTCACTTCGTGTTTACAAAAAAATTGTTCAGGAAATGGCGTCTTCCAAACATTTACATTGATAAAGAAGATCGGACAGGCAGTTGTACTTATAGTGCTATAGATTTAAAGGACCCCGAGTAATAAAAATCAACTAACCAGAATAGAATTACTATTATAATTTTTATTAATTAATATACCAATAATTTATATCACCTCGTTTAACCTAATATTATCTATCTTATATTCAATATTTAGTATTAGGTATGTAAGGAAGAGACTTCAGTACTTAAAGTGGACCTGTCATCAAGATATTTTTTCATAGTAGGTTCAGCATGCTTAGTAATGTCTCACCCTATCAATATTTATTACCTCTTGCAGAGATCACAGTACCCCAGTGAAAATTGAGTTGATCTATTAAATAAATTTAACTTAGCAAAATAAATTACCTCCTTGCAAGGAATATTTTATATTAGTTCATATTTAATATAATAAGGATATTGAATGAGTTGAAGTACTGGTGACTTCAAGCACCCAATAATGCAATAATGCAAAAAAACATTTTTTTTCAATGCACATAATTGATTATTCTTTGGAAAGTGAATTTTCACTGCATTCACCTAGCTTAGTGAACTCTTGCAAGGAGATAATTCACATTGCTCAGTGAGCCTAAATTCTTTTATTAAAAAAACCCAATGGATGAAGCCATCTTTGTTCAGCCATCATCCGAGGTTTTGCTGGATTGAAATGTCAATTCATAGTTGTTGCAAGAAATGCTTAAGCCTGGCCATTCACAAAATCCATGGCCGTAGAATCATTACGGGCTGTGTCTATTTAATGGTCAAACGTTGACTGAGACTAATCAGACGTCACCTCCATGGAAATATGCATGTCAAGACACTAATTACTTTCACAGATAATTGGACGCTGAAGTTCCAAACATACCTTCATTGTTTCTTTTAAAATTATGTGTAGCCCTCCCCATTATACCTTTAAGTGTCTCTATTGGCCCTCCAAAGCCAAGGGCGTCCCTAATGGCCAGTAGGGAGGCTCCGGGAGGAGGGAAGTCATAAGCCATACTTATAAAATCTTGGATAAAAATACAGGCAGCGATCTCCCTATCAGGGGGAGAGGAATATTAAAAAAATTCTTTAAGCAGACTGTGGAAAAGTTTTTGGGGTTGATTTACTAAAGGAATTTAGGCTGCTCACTTTCACTGCAGGGTATAATTCAATTAGCTTAGTAAATGCAGGTACATTCACTTTGCAAGAATGCCCTATCACATGCACATGAATGGATGGCTGAAGTCAGCAGAGCTTCATCTCATTTACTAAGCTAAGTGAATTATCCCTTGCAGTCTGTTTGCAAAGTGAACAGTCTATATTCATTTAGTAAATCAACCCCAATGTTTCTGGTTTTCCTAATCTCTGCACTTTTCTGTCTATGTTCATCTCATTCCTGGTATCCAAGGGATTAAAAGTGGGAGGAAGCTCCCCGTTGGGGTCAAAGGGTAAAGTAAAAATCTAAAAAAATTTCAGATACTTTTTCCATAATTTAAAAAAAACATATAGATAACATAAAGATATTTGGAGTTGGACAGTCAGTTGTTTTACATTTAATGTACAGCCTAAAAAAGAGAAAATTTTATTGAAACAAATATACAAAAACATGCTTTCTATATCATTAGAGTTAATATCGGAACCACAAGGTGTTTCTTGCTTTTTAATTTTAGAAAAGTACTAGTGCAGTGACCCCTTCTACAGTCATGTGACACAGCGTGATTTGTGTGCCATAATTAGTGAAGTCATGGCCAATACCGAGACAATGAAATTCTTCTCAAAACAAAACCCAGGGACAGCTGTCTGTTCTGCATTTGGCAGCTCTGTGGCCTCTTCGGAAACATTTCCTCCATAGGGCCTTTGTGTGGATGAGCCCAGATTAGGTACAGACATTCCGCGCTGTCTTCTGTGCTCTGCAATAACAGTCAGGCGTTATGTCCATCTCTTTATTTCCACAGCAACAAACTCCGAAATGTGGACCGTCCATGAGGAAGCCACAGAATCCTATTGTCTGGAGACTACTCCATTCAATGCTGTCATTGTCTTCCTTGTTGCTGTCAAATGACATGATAAAAGTAATAAATTGTCTGAGTTCCTAATGTTAGCACATGAGTGTGAGATGGGGGTCATCTTCTGCAGCCGCCATAGACTACTCTGTTCATTGTATCTGCATAACCACAATCTCACAATGCATATCAAGAACAAAATATGCAAATCAATTCCTTTGAAATATAAAACCAAAACAATTTTTTGTGTGTGAATATTGTAGGAACCCTACAGTGCAAGCTCCTCTAATTGCTGAGATTCGTGAGAATGGATGAGCACTTTGTACAGCCCTGCAGAGTATATCAGAGCTATATGTGTATAGCAATTTACAGAACATTCATTGTTTTTTCTTAGTAGCAATAAGAGAACGCAGGGGAGACTAAGGGTTGAAGTTTTGCTAGTGTTATCATGATCACAAAGGTAGATCATCTGAAAAAAAATATTTTGAGGCTTATCTTTCAATAACAAGTCCTTGTATGAGTTATCACTGACCTCATGGTTGATATATCCACTAATTTAACTAGTGTATGTCATCTCATGTCCAGAGCTGAATACCTTTATATGTCGAGTTTGGCCATCATTGTTGGTCACCACATGCCCTGGAGCTGGGATGGAGAAGACTTGGAGGCCCCCATGTTCTTTGCCTGTGCAGCTTTGGACCTTTAAGTAAGTGATTTGGGAAGATCGAAATTCTTCCCATTGTAAGAGGCATTTTAATCACCATGCTAACGTACTAAGAGCTATGAGTATAGTAAAATTAGCAAGGAGTCCCCAAGTCCAAAAAGTTCAAGGGTTCTCCTAATATAAAAGGTTAAAAAAAGATGGAAAGCTTTGGGGGTGGGGGACAGTTTTTGGGGATGTGAAAGGAAATCAGAGTGCCTAGAGAGAACCTACAAAATGCATTAACCCATCCAGATCGAATTTATAGATAATGGGTTATCCAGTTTCTGTCATTGTTCTTGGCTCAGATCTTGCCCACCTGGAAGATTTTTTTCCTCCCACTAACTCTGAAATGTACTCACCCTCTCTGGTGCATTGACCGCCGGTTCCTGTCTAATCCTCATTATACCAAGTACATTTCCTATTTATTTGGGTCTGAAAGGACTGAATGGGCCAGCAGCACAGATAGCGATCCACAAAGGAAAAATTGAAAAATCTGGCAAATATCTCCCAGTAATTCTTTGTTTCTATATCATGCAGTGCATGGAAGTGTTAAAGTACAGGATCTCAGAATTACACAGTAAACAACATCAACAATGTTAACAAGATTTTATGGCGCAATGTTTCTGCTTTAGAGTTGTATTAAAGTTTAATGGGAGTTTCACGTTGGCTCCCTGTAATTCCAGGAATGCTGAAAGGTGTTTTACACGCAGCTCAAATTTCAGATTTTGCAACATGCAGACTGAGTTTTGTTGATGGATTTTAGCCCAGTCTGGTGGCATCGCAGAGAATCCGTCCTGTGATCGCTTCCATGTTTACCAGGGAAATAAGAAATGCAATCCTCTGTAAGCAACACAGCGAGGTGCTTGTCATAAAGAATACAAGTACTTTGATGGGATAGAAACTGACCAGGGTTTCACAGGGGCCAATGTTAGTCATGTGAAAAAGTTTTTCAACATTATTACACCGTCAAACATTAGATTTTCATCCAAACTGTCCGATAGATAAAGCTGATATAGTTGGATACAAACACAGGCAAGATTGCTTTTAGGTAAGTTTTTTCAATAAAAATATAAGTGAATGTAAACATGTACTCTAAAAGTACATCCTGCAGAAATTACTTTGTAACATTGCTACATTTTTGCATTGCCCACCATCTCCGAGAATAAATTTGGGGCATGTTTGACCATTCCTCCATGCCAAATTACTTATTTAATATTAATTATATGAACTGTCATTTCAAATCCCCCACAACAAGTTAAAGGGATTCAAATCAGGGTTTTAAATAAACCAGTCAAATATCTCTCTATTAGGAGATGCTTATCTGTCTGGCGATCACGTGCTGTGCGCCATTGCAGTATCAAACACTGTTTATTCTGTCCAGCGTTGTCATTTGGAGCAGCAAGAGAACTAAGAAATAACAGTAGCCCCTGCTTCCCTTTAGCCATACAGCCTGAGATGTATTTTTGGCATCCCCAGCACACATTGTGAGGCAGATTTTATTCTACACTTGTCTCTGTTGGAATCTTGGTACTGCTTTATCTGTGGGCTCCTGGTTCTCTGCCAGCCCTTCCCCAGACACCATCCCTTGCGTACTAAAACCTGGGGCCGTGTGCTGGGAAATGTATCCAGTCTCCCGAAGCTGAGTGGGGGCTTGCTAAAGGTGAAGAGTGTGGCATTAGATTGGGGGGCTGGTGTCTGGCAAGTACTGTTGCTGGACCAGGGCCTTACGCTCTCTATTTTGAACCACCATTCTTTTAAGAATTTGCTAGCGTGCTTTAGATCATTATTAAGTTGAAAGAGCTATTTCTAGTTCAACTTTATCTTTCTGACAGAAGGCACATCACATCTTTACAAAACCGATCTGGTTACAATGTAGAATTTATAGTTTACTCAATCACTGACCAGATGCTGAAGCAGCAAAGCAACCCAAGACCAAAACATTTTGCCACTATGCTTCACAGTTGTTATGCACTACTGCTGTCTTTGGTTTCCACCAAACATATCTACACCTACTGTGACCAAACTTATTTATCCTTGATTTGTTAATGGCTCATTGTTCCCATAGACTTGATCTTGGCCTGTATGTTGAAAAGCAAACTGCTTTGTTCTTCCTGGACAATAAAAACTTTTTGCTAGCATACTTTTCATGAAATTTAAATTGGTGCAATATGTTTTTGATCAAAGATACATGCATTATTTTGGCATTAAACAGTCAGCTCTTGGGCTGAATAAACTGAGCCAGACAATCTTCAATACGTAATATGTTCCTTATAGTTGAATGAATAATTTGAAAATAATTGGCAATGTTTTAAATCTCTTTCCATACTCCATCCATACTCACAGGCAACCAAGAGGTCAACACTACTATTTCCTATTGTAGCTTCACGAATCCTTTCCGGATTGTGAGTAAGCATCATCCTATTGCTGTCCTCTGCCTACACATACTTCCCTCCCCTGGTGCCCGATTTAGGAGAAAGACAGACCTTGCATTCCCAGCCTGATTTCTAGCATGCAGGTGATTGACAGAAGACAATGAAGACTTCAGCACTTATATTACTAATAATTTATAATATTTTGATACAATAGCATAGGTGGACTAAACTATGTTTTTTGGTTACATGTGTCTGGTGTGAGCACGGAAGTGGCGCCTTCTGCACAGCTGAGTGTCTGCTGTCTATGCTGCAGTATTGTCCTTGCATGCACGTGTGACTACAGGCTGTTGTTTTCTGCTACAAAGTACAACCTCTTTGTCTGTTAATTACAGAATCACTAAATGAATTATTCCACCATTACACTCCCATTCATGTCCTCTGTTCTTCACAGTAATAATGGGCTTTGTTTTCTCTCTTTGATCTTACTTTCATCTTTGTTCTCTCTTTTGTTCTTTCCGGCTACTTTAAACACAGACTTTACAAACATAGAAAAAAAATCAGTTTCTGGAATTGTTCTGTGGAAACAGCTGGATGTGTGGACAAGGTGAAGAGCCTGGGGAAAGCTTTCACTACTGTCTAGGGACATTGGGTTCCCAGGTGTGACTGGAGATCTGATCTGTTAGATCCCCAAAGACATCAGGCCGGCTCAGTAGTTTCATGGGAAGAATCGTTCCATTACCACCAAAAACTTTTGCTGAGATTTTTTAAGAATCAAGAAATATTCCATATCCACTGTTTTACACTATTCCTTTTCATGATAACACTAGTGGATCTTACAAGGAGCTACCAGCGTCACCATAAAAAGAAATAGTGGAAAAACAGTGGAAATGGAATATTTCTTCATCCATAGCCCCAACAAAAGTTGTTGGTGTTATTGAAACGATAATTCCCATGGAGTAACAACTGACTTGGTGTGATCTGCTGAAATCTAAACTACATAGCCCTGGCCTCTTCTTGGAGTGTCTAATGAGCTGGTAGGGGCCCAGCTCCTCTGCCCCTCTTCTTACCTCCCTAGCGTAAAAGAAGGAAGAAGAATGCTATCAAGTAACACTTGAGTGATGGCTCTGATGGGGGACTGCTGAGATCACATTCAAGATGGTGGTGCCAACAGCAGTCTCTGGGCTTTTGGATGTCTACACAATGAAAATGTTTACAGGTAAATAACATGCATTAAAGTATTGAATACCAATAAAAAAAAAACCTTATTGTTGAAATGAATGGTCTGTGGATGGGATCCCTGTAACCTCAACCAATAAATGTAAAATAATACTTCAAATTTAACACTTATTCCTACCCTTTTATCCTTGACCTTATCCCTTATCTTGGTGCCTAAAATGTTGTGCACCTTATAAGTGAATCCTCTCTGTCCCACACCATATATTATCACTCTAGATCCCACATACTGAATCCATTTATTTCAGATAGTGGATACCAGCTGCTCAGTCAGTTTAAAAATATCAACAATGGTGCATTTGCTGCCTCCTCAATATATGTATGGTATTCCTATACAAGTCCCAGTAATGGTGATCCAATAAATTGGAGGCACCTTGGTGTTATATGACTTCCACATATATTTATTAAAATATACATTCTATAAAATTGCAAGAAACAAGTTATTGGGTCCCCTTTACTGGCTAGTTGTGCTATGTTGTCCCACCATTCCCTTCCTATATTAACTATTTGGGCAGTTTCCAGTTTATTTTCTGCAATAGGTGGGTGGGCCAGAAGGAGACATTCAAATAAATGTGGATTTATTTACAAGAAGACAACTGAATCAGGTGCCTTGAACTCCTCAACCAACAAAACCTTAAACAAATATAATATTTTGATTTTTTAATTATATATATATATAATAATTTATATATTTATATATATATATATAAAAAAAAATATATATATATATATATATATATATATATATATATATATATATATATAAAAGTCAATTAAAAGTCTATTATATAATTTTAAAATATTTTGATATTAATGTGATTTTTAGGTGTCATTATGAATAGTTGTCATGGAAATAATATATCCTATTCTTTGCAGGCACTTAGAAATTAATATTTCACCCTTAATTTTAATCATTGTTTTAACACGCACCGGCTGGTGCATGCTGGCTAATATCAAGCACCCCCTGAAGCGTTTGCTTCTTGCACTCCATTCAGTGATGTAAATGTTTCCTAAACAATCTTTTATGTTTTCAAATAACTTAAATCCAGCTCAGGTTTGTTTTATCTATGATCTGTTTGATGAAAAGTTTTATTCTCATTTATGGTAAACCTGCCATAGGTACCACCTGGGGTTCATCTTCCACTAGTTGGGAGACTTTGTCCTAGGCTAGGTACACACGTGCAATGGTTCTTGTCCGATAATCGTCTCAGGGATGATATCAGATGAGAATCTTGCATGTGTACAGTGCTCGTCGTCCATCATCCGAATGACCGTCCTGGTGGATCCATGGACAAGGAACGATCGTAATGGAAATGAAGGGGAGAGAGCGCAGCGGGGGGCCGCTCTGTCCCTTCTCCTTAGAGCAGAATGGTGATGTATGTACAGCACATGTTCATGCGTCATGCAGATGTTTGTCGTTGGAAAGGAACGTAAAAGATCCAACAACAGTTACTTCACGTGTGTACCCAGCCTTAGAGAAGGTAATTTCTTCTCTAGAGGTATCACTTCTGAAGGGACCTTTTGTGACACCAGAAACAGGTTGATTCTCCAGAGGTGTGAAGATTGCCCTGGAGACCTGAAGACCCTTTAAGAAAGTCTGTACTAATAAAATGTTAAAAGATTACACGTAGACCAAAGCCTCCAACTGCTTTATAGTAGTCTGTATTCTGTGACATTTTTCTTGTTGTCAATGGAACAAGAAAAAAGGCAGCAAAGTGTGATAAAATCCTAATCCACCTAAGTACCCTCAATAAAAACATCTCGATGAACATCGATGGATGTAAAATTATTCTCACAACGTGAGTAGTATTAATTTTATTCAAATCTCCACTTTTCCATTCAAAGTTAAGCTTAGCTTCATCCTTTCTCACCTGCGGAGCCTACCTGCTGATAAGGATGATCAGTGAGGTGCAATTGTAAAGTAAGTTTGGCTCAAGCTAGTGCAAAGTTGATTAGCTAGTGTGTAAACATTGATTTTTCTGACCATCTCTACCTATAGGACAATGATGTAAGACAAGATGGCGAATGACCAATAAGAGGCACTTGGAGGAGTAGAGCCAAACTCAATAAGAAAGGTTAAAATATAAATGTAAGGTTATATACACACCTGAGATGATTCCCAATACAAATGGTTGGGCTTCTCAGGGCAAGAATCAGACCCGTGTACAGCAATCTCCCGATGTTGTTCATGGATCCATCTTAGCAGGGTGCAGCTTGCTTGTTCTTTCCCCTCTCCATAGAACAGAACATTGCTGTGTACAGTGCTTGTTCAATCATCCATCGCTCTTTTGTCTCTGTAAATGATCATTAAAGATCATTTCCAGCAATGAAAATTGCACATGTGTATGAGGTGTAACTTCAGTTGCTGATATATCTGCTCATCATTTCTACATGCTGATATAGTGAAGGTAATCGCAACTTGTACACATTTTAAGTTTACATTTACACTGCATTGCTAACCTATGTTTAACTTTAGAGTAACAGGTTCACTTTAGGACAGAGTGATTTATGCTATATACAGCACATAGATATGCTGGGGTACATGGATAGGATGAGGTATGTGAGGTGTGCTGCTGATTCATCTGTTTTGTCAACATCATTTTGTTGAGGGTATGCCAATTTGATGCGCAGGTTTTATGTTTCTGGATAACACTAAAAATGATAGTCATGTACTTTATTACAGTTTTTCTGTAAGTATGCAGTTAAAGACAATACAATTTATGCAGCACAATTAACAAAAAACACATTATAACACACACAACACACTTCTTTCTAACTCCATACAAGAAAACCTACAAAGAAAACACTAAAATGCAGTTCAATTGTTTTCTATGCTTTGTGATGTGAATGAGTCATTAGAGATATTTAGCCTTTGCATCTTCATGTTATGCTTTGTAATCCCTCAATGATCTATATGGTTTAATAATAATGTGTTGGCCACTTCACCTTCATTTTTCATTTATAAGGGAATCTACTCATTAACAGATAATACCAGCATATTCCACATAAATATATAACAATGCAATGGCATTAACCTTTCCATAAACTACACAACATGAAGACAGCTATTGGCAGAGATATATCTTTCAGGGTGACTTACTCGTACTGCAGGATCTGCTCATAAAATAATGCTAACTTGGAGGAAAATGTTTCCTGCTACTCACAGCAGAATAATGGAATCATCTCAGCCTAGAAAGGCAATGGTTCAAGTCCAAGGTTGGCTTTGAAAAAGAAGACTGACTGACACCAATAAGCAAGCTTTGGGACTGACCTAAACTTGAGAACTGACATAAAAGTTTCTGCATTGCCTGCCTCTGTCCATACCTTCTGGTACTGATAGACTTTCATGAACATTCTGGGGCTGACACACAGCTGACTACACCCTCCAGTAGTAGTAGACACCTAACTGTACCTTAAGGAGAGACAGACATCTGACCATAACCTTCAGTGCTCATAGACATCTAACTTCTTCCGTAAGACAGGCACCTAACATTACTGGTAGACACCCCAATGTATCCACAAGACAGATAACTAAGTGCATCCCTGGACAGACAGACAACTGACTTCACCCTCCAGTACTGGCAGATATCCATTTGCCTGCCTGGACAAACAGACACTTAACTGCTTCCCTGACTTCACAGAAACCAGACCACACATAGCAAGACTGGTAGACACCACACCAAATTCCCAGTATAGACACCTTACTGCATCACCAGAACAGAGAAAAACCTAAATGCAATCCCAGGGGAGACACATATCTGATTGGGTCCATGGGTAGACACCTATCCACTCCTAAAATATTGGTAGACACCTGACTGCAACTCTGGAAAGACAGACAGACAGACAATTGCATCCCCAGGATGGACAGATATCTCAGCCACCAATAATATTTTAATTTATTTATCTGCATCCAGTAACATCTGCATTCTTACAATCATATTCAATTAAAGAACCTGAAGACCAAAGTAAGAAGCCTCAATTCTGCATGAATAGGAACATAATAGAGAACTTGACTTGGTTTAGTAAATCCTCCTTTACACTTTCTCTTTTATAATTACCTCCACACATAAGTGCCTTGTAAATTCCAAATTTTTACATTTTCTCTGTTGACGTAGAGAACATTTACATAGAAATCTGTGGATAATAAATATGAAATAACTTCCATATCAAGCAGCTCTATTTTTTATTTTGTTTTATTTGTACTGGTCCCTTAAGATGCCCATCTTTGTCTTATCAGTCAGCATAAGTTGGTCATGGTACGCTTTCGAGTAGTCACCGGGTTGAGAACTTTTGGCTACGCAGCCGGCACACTGATGGCTGCTGGGTAAATTTCATCAGATAATTAGCGCAGGGACGCTCATCCTTTCATGTGTCATTTAGTGCAGGGACACCTGGTGAGGCATCTTCAAAGCACAGGAGGCGGGAGAGCTCCAGACAATGCCACCGAGGTCAGGGCCTATTACCGGGAGCATGACCTTCACCCAGCGTTCCGACCTGCAGAGAACAAACAGCCCCCGGAGCCGCGTGTGAGGCCTCCAGAGTTAACTAATTGTTTTATAATCTCATTAAAGTAGAAAACAGAGGGAGAGGTGCGCATGGATGAAGTCATTAAAGACCTGTGTGGTGGTATAGCTGAAAAATTAAACGCAAGATCGCAACTTTAGACTTCGGGGT
The DNA here is from genome assembly GCF_032062135.1 of Pyxicephalus adspersus. NCBI lineage: Eukaryota > Metazoa > Chordata > Amphibia > Anura > Pyxicephalidae > Pyxicephalus > Pyxicephalus adspersus. The sequence goes on from NC_092859.1 coordinate 22,710,885, forward strand.
CTGTGAAGAAAGCCCGGCAGACATTGGCCCAATCTGCTGCAGCTGCCATCACAGCATTTAAAAAAACACCTTCTGGTTTTAGGCATCTCTGGATGTCTCCCTGAAGGTTGCATCAGGCCGAGCAGCATTTGGGAGTTAATGACCTGTAGAAGGAACCGAGCGGTATATTCTCAGACGTCGCATAGTCATATTGCGCTCCTCTGACAAGTTGGAAATAAATACTAAGAATGAGAGTCACTTGACTGGTGCTTAATTGTCCAACCCAAGAAAACTTTGTCAGAGTTTTTGATAGAGCTCTTTGGGAGATGGAAACCATTTTGTTCTGCCGCGAGATAGTTGTGTATTTGAATTAATAAAGTTTAAAGAGGACCCGATCAGAATTATTTTTATGTTAAGTAATGCGTCATTGTAACAACTCAAGGTTTTTATTACCTCTCACAGATATCACAGTAGTTACTTCCTTTAACAATGTCTTCATCTGCAATTCTATCCAGGATAGAGTCATCTTTGTTCAGACATTATTAATGGTCACAACCTGTTTACCAGACTGAGATTCCGACTCAGACAATTTATTAAATCCTGGCAGATTTTCAGAAAGAGAGAGGAAATCTATCCAAAGTGAAAGGAATTCCCCTTTTGGACATTGGTCACCTAAAAGACTTCTCCTTGATTCCTGTTCTTGTAACAATTTAGGCTTAGGATTTGCCAATATTTTCTGTCCTGTAGACACCAGGACACAGAAAGGGTCCGAACACTTCTAAAAAACTAAAATCATGAGCTTTTGATACACTTTGTTGATTTTGTTGGCCATTGTGCCCCCTAAGCTCTGCTTTCTGCCATCTGTGGTTCCCGTTTGGCTTAAGTTACCGAAAGTCATCTGAGGTCAGTCAGATATTCAGGAACAGTTGTGATTTTTCAACAATGACAATATTTTATTTTTTTGTCATTTCACTTACAAATTATTTTCAAAAAGCCCAAACTGCTGCATTCTTCAGCAGAGAATTTTTGGTGAATGTCATATTCAATACTTTATATATAGACCTCAAATTATTCTCCAATACTGAACGAATCACTTTAACCCTTTCCGTTTCCACGATAGACTTCAAACCTCTCTTATTGGTTCCTAAAGCCCTGGGAACCTTCTGCAGAATGTGGCAATGTTTTGTTGGCATTCTGTCCCTTTAAAAAAGTAGAGAGCTTGAGGCAACGGGATGGAGCGGAATGAATAAACAGATTCTCTGTCTTTCCTTGACTGACATTATTACCTGTCAACAGGATTAAAAATCTGTGTGAATGAGGACAAATCGTGTTTATCATTTTCACCTGAGTTGATGTAAAATCTGCATGGCGAATCACACCTTCCGCAGGTGCTCCGCGAAAACTGGCATCTTCTCCGCTGGCACCTCGTGCCTCGCACATAGCCAGAGCAACAGTGAATGCGGAATACCGGAGGTCATTTACACTGCCTCCTACTGTGCCCATAACAAGTGAAAGAAAGACGTGACTATCTATCTATCTATCCATCTATCTATCTATGTATCTATCTATCTATCTATCTATGTATCTATCTATCTATCTCTTACAGTGGGAGCTCCTTGTATTTGCTATAGCAGGTATAATAAACCTGGAACTTGGAGCCCCAAGAGATTTACCATCATGGCTGGTTTAAGCCTTCAGCATCTACCAAATATTAAAATATCAGTTTTGCTTAAAGTGACTACTTAACATTGGGAAATTATGAAAAAACATGAGAGTTTCATGCCCTGTTCATATCCATTATCAAGGGATAAGACTTTCTATTCCGCAAATGTTCTTTTCATCTGCTCAGCTTTGAGACGCAATCATTTTTGTCTTCGCTTGATCGCTGTGCCTGCGTTATAACCGTTATTTACTCTAAATCTTATTTTTTACCTTGATGTTTGGCTGGGCTGACTCATGGGGACAGTTGCAGATTCCTCACTGACCCCATAAAGAATGATGCATGTAGCGTGGCACAGGCTGGCGAGTGCAGTAGACAGGCACACGCTCCCTGTAGCGCTGTTAGAGAAATGAGCTATCTAGCGCTATGCCCACCATTGCGCTTTCTTCATTGTCCTTCTGAGCTTTCATTCTTTTTGAACCCACAGTCTGAAACGCTTCGTGTACTTTAAACTTTCTTATTTATCAACGGGCACTTCAAGTTTCAAAAGCTCACGTTAATTTTTGGTTTAAATGGAATTACACTCGAAGGGCAACTTATCCATATGGACAAATTCTTTTTAAGCAAATTGCATTAAAGGAAAAAAAAAATAACCATTCACATTTTATTACTTTTTAAATAACTTTTTTGGGTTTCAAGAGGGTGAAAAGTTAAGCCAATATCACCGGACAAATCTAACTTCTGTCTGGTGGTTTCTGGTGTGTTGAGTTAGGGTGACTTGGAGTGGTGGTCATGGTAGGAATCATCGAAGGGACTCTGTGTAAGAATAACTCTTGGACCCCACAAATAACTGTGGCCCAAATCCAAACTTTCTTTTACTGAGTATAGATAGATGGAGGTGACAAATAGCTGTCTCCATGCCTTGAATTCTTGCAACATGGACAAGCAAATTAGTTGACACTACAACATTTATCAAATTTGACATATCCACAGAAGAAATTGTAGAAATATCCTGTCTACCTCCCTGCTTAGACAGGGACTGAAAAAGCTTCCCACGACACTATACCACTAAAACAACTACAGATCCATAGATGTTGGTGCACAGAGGTGATCTCCATTTATATATGCCTGTTCTTAGATGAAAGAAGTAACACCCACTATTGTCTTTTGCTGCTGTACCCCATCTGCTTTAATGTTCAACATGGTTTAAGTTCAGAGATGAATATTGTTATTAATAAACAGGATTTATATAGCGCCAACATATCACACAGTACTGTACATTAAATAGGGGTTGCAAATGACAGATTAATACAGACAGTGACACAGGAGGACAGGACCCTGCCCGGAAGAGCTTACAATCTAGTAGGTGGGGGAATTTCACACACAATAGGAGGGGGATATGTAGTGCTGGGAAGTGGTGAAGGTTTCAAAAGACAGAAGAAGATGGGTAGGCAAGTTTGAAAAAATGGGTTTTGAGTGCTCTTTTAAATGAGCAGAAAGTAGGAGCAAGCCGAATAGGACGATGCTGCTTACTTTGGTATAATGACTGGTTGAGTTTTTATAGGCTTTCTACCAGCTCGACCCAGTCTGGCCATTCTCCTCTGACCTCCAACATCAGCAAAGCAGACCAGCCTGACTGGCACAAGGTAAGTCACCTAAATCACCTTTTGATGCTCAGTTTGAACTTCATCAGGTCGTCTTAACAATGTTTTTACACCTAAATGAATTATGGAGCTGCCATGCGATTGGCTGATTACATGTTTGTGTTACCAAGAAGTTGAACAAGTAAATAAAGTAGCCGTTGAGTATATATTGTGCCCTGTAAAAAAAATATAGCTTCACTTTTGTTGAGAAAAAAATGCGGGCAATCTTTGTACACTGTAAGGATTTTTATCAAACTTTGTGGCAGATTCCTACCCTTTATGCTATGAAATATTATTATTATACAGTCAATAATCACGTCACTAGCTGTCCATCAAAGCCGCTCACAATCAAATTTCCCAACCATAGTCATTTGTCTTTAACACAGCCTATGGTCATTTTTTTGGGGGAAGCCAATTAACCTAACTGCATGTTTTTGGAGTGCGGGAGGAAACCGGGGAGCAAACACGGGGAGAACCTGCAAACTCCATGCAGACAGTGTCCAGTGTCCACAACTGGGACCTAGCACTGCAAAGACTAATATTGGTCCTTTCCAGAGTTATTCAAATTACACTGTAATTTACAGTGTTCTATTGAGGCAGGCTGCAGGGTCTGTATCCCTTTAGCAGACAATGCTTTGGGGATATTTTATAAAAAATTCTCATTCTCTCATTGCCTGAAATTTTACATAAAATAAATAAGCGAATCACAAAAGCAGGAAAGGACATCTCTGGGGGGCCATTCTTGTACCAACAGGAGTATTGCTGGTTATATTTAGGCTGATTGCAAAATTAGGCTGAATATCAAATGTTAAGTTTGGTTCTAATAGAACCGAAAAAAAGAGAACTGGTGCTTCAGCTTCCATTAGCTTGTTCACAGCATACAGAAGGCAGCCACCTACTATGTACAATGAACTGCCCCTGCCAATGTGTGTCAGCCAGTGGGAACATTACCCACATGTGCCTTTGGATTACCATATTGCAAGTTTTTGCATTTGAGCTAGTGGCAGAATAAAATGACAAAATTGAACAAATTATCTTACATAACAGCATGTGTAGAACACGTATGGAGTGTTCTTTAACATAGCCCAATAATTTTAAATGGGCTGCCAACAACTCAGTAAAAGGAAACCCAGTAAACCCTTTTTTTGAGGGGTGAATGCAATGCGTGGCAATGTATTATTATGTGTGTGTGGTATGCTTCAGTCCAGGTGGATCTTTGCTTTACTGAGCACATATGCATCTGTTATCCAATTGTTGGGATATTTGATTCAGTAAAGTGACCTTTACCATGAACTGTCCACAACGCTGTGGACTTTTCACCAGTCCTATATCTTAGCCAATTTTGTGTTAGAACTGGCAGGTTCCGGACTTTACCGAAATTCATGGCTCGGCCTTGCACTTCTGTTAGTAAAAACACAAAAATGTCTTCAAATTGGTGAAGAACTTTCTCTTTCACTAGTCAGAGCTTATGTCACTATGTTGTCATCTTAAAACAACATTTTCATTGCGCTATTCAGGCGGTGAAGAAAAACAAGGCGACAATTATCAGGCAATTTGGGGAAATTATTTATTATGTAATTTTGAAATTGCTGCAGATGAGAAACGTGTTGTTGCGTGTTTTTAATTGCGTCGTCATCTATTTGAGCATGAAACTTTCCACAGCCGCCTCGTCGTTCTCTGGAAGAAAACACCTCCAGTTATTTGTGGTTGTGTTTTAGTTACGGGGCCGATGAGCATCCCCAATGGGATGTGAATATGGCGGCACCCTGGGGGGACAGTGCGAGAGTGACAGGAGCGAGAGTGTGATCTAACACTTCTGGTTGTTTGAGTAATGAGATAATCTCCTTCGTCATTTTCCTGGCTTTCCCAGTCGAGATACAGCAGCCTAAATACGGCTGATTTAAGGTACAATCATGAATTCTTACACCTTTTTTATTTCTCTGGGTTGCTATGTTTGTAGTGATCTCATTACCATCTGACAAAACGCAGTACCAATACCCGGGCTATGTGCCTGCTACGGGGTATAGAAGGAAAGAGCGGTGAGGTTTGTGTACACATTTCTTTTTGTTTTTCATCAGGACAAGGAATGAGCCAAAATTAGAAGTTTTTTTTTTAATTTTCCATAGTAAAATACTTCTAAGTCAAAAGGCCAAATCAAGTTGTTTATTGTGAATAAGTAAGGTGCAATAATGTTTAAATGGGACCTGAGGCTCACAAAGACCTTGTTACCTATCTCAGACATGTTCTTGGATCAGAAAACAATTAACACTAAGGAAACCTTAACTCAATGCTAACCTTATCCTCAAAGGCAACTCTAAACTTTCTCCAGCCCTATATTTTTAAGGGTGCAACAATCTTTAAATGAATCCTGAGAGTTATCATGGCTATCATGGGCGTATTCTATTCTAATTCTAATATATTCTATTCCATTCATCAAAAATAACAACGCAAGCAGTGTTTGCAACTTGGGATGGAAACCCAACAAATTACAAACAATGATGGTAATCCTCACCCAAGTATTTTACTCCCCTTACTCTTTATAAACAAAGCCAAGTAATCATCATGCCAGCACAGGTCATTTTTACAACGCTGAAAATATCTTCAGAAACAAAGAATATTGTTACCTTCTGTGCTGGACCAGGGCTATGTGTGTTAAAGGATTATCATTTTTTAATTTTACAAAGTTCCATGTGAATGATAGGTGATAATTTTCAATCATTATTTATACAGAACAGCAGCCTGCAAAGTGGTTGCATCCATGCAAAGGTGGCAACATCTCTGCTGCATTTCAGGCAATGAGTGAATGTTGTTACTCCAAGAACAAGAAATGTGACTTCAGTCTGAGAAAGGTTAAATACAAAATGTAGAATGTGCCTGACCTGCGACACATAAGTATAATTTTTTGGGTTTACTTACTTTTTTTTTATAATTTAACAAAATGTGAATATAGATGAAACTGATGCCTACCTATTACAGTTACGGACAGGATAATAATCCTGTTATTTATTCAAAGCAACTAGATTGTAAGCTTTTCAGGGCAGGGTCCTCTCCTCCTCCTGTGTCACTGTCTGTACCTGTCTCTCATTTTCATGCCCCTATTTAATTTACAGCGATGTGTAATATGTTGGTGCTATATAAATCCTGTTTAATAATAATAACAATAATTATATTTATTATTAAATATAATATTTGTTATTATTATTATATAAATAATATATTTAATATTAATGGTTTATTATTATTATTATTATTAATAGTAATAATAATAATAAAAATATATAAAGCAACTACAAGAAGATGGAAATACCTTTACTGGGATCTCCATGCCCCTAACCCCCAGGCACATATGCAGAAATAAGATGTCTACAACCTCTAACAATTACCAATGGGAACACTCCCAGCTGTTTTCCTTGATATCAATCTTACATCTCCAAGAATTCTAAATATGGCACTGTAAAGCCCAGCTGTGTTCCCTGTGAATCTGTTGTTGATGAACAAAGTGGACAGTGATTGACTGCTGTTCTAATAAAAGCAAACTGAATTTTGCCATGTGCCTAAATCCAAAAATTAACACAATTTCTAAAGCCTTACCCTTAGATCACTTTGTCATGGTCAGCTTATCTCAGGGCTAGTAGAAGAGAGCACCAAGAAGTATTATTGAAAGACTAGATATTGTTTTTTTTTTCACAGTAATCATCTTAAACATCCAACACATTTCATAGGTTTCAAGGAGGACCCTTTATCAGGGTTTAATGATGCAGCATTGGAGAGTAAAGCTTGCACAAAGAATTTTTGGAATACTGCCATTAAAATTTTGGAAACAATGTAAGGTTGTGGTCCAAGTAACGTTTCCCTAAGCAGTCCACATAAGAAACATTGAAACTTTGAAAACTACATTTTAAAGAAAAAGTGTTTTTTTTTCTATAAAATCATTTTTTTCTGGTATCATTCTATCCCACAAATTCCATAGTTATGATTGGACATACAACCATATCTTCTGATGCAGATTAAGGCCACAATCTCCACGTTTGACCAGAGTAAACCTTTAGTGGTTGCAGTTCTTCACCATTTAAGTAACTGTGCATATGATGTGCAAGGCATTATTGCCAGTGATTGGTCTTTCCAAATTATCAATTCAAGCTGAGCTGTTGGAATAGAAAATTCTCTGCACTTTCCGGATGCTGCACAAACTGATCGGCTCAGCGAACCTGCAAAGGGGTCTTCTGTACACCTCACGCCTATGCAGAGTGTATCAGTAGTTTCCTGCTTACCCTCACTGATTGCGGTGGATTTATAGAAGATCATGTGTTGTACACAATCAGAGCTTTAGATTATGTTTTGTGCTGATTGAAGAGCTTTAGTTCTGATTCACAGAGGGTGTGTTGGGCCTCTGCAGAGAAACCACTGCTTCCAAACATAGAGCAAGGGTCTTTACCTGTAGCATAGTGGCAGGGTAATATTTTTTCTACTTAAACTGTATGAAAAAAAAGGAAATACAGCTCTGTGAATTTTAATTTATGATCATTTAAATAATAAAATGATTCACAAATGTAAATCTGAATTCCATAAAAAGAAGCAGTTTGATATGAAAGCGTGGGACACCTTTATCAAATTACTTCTACCCTGAGTTCCTTGGCAGATACTATGCCCTGTAAAGGCAGGCATAGATTTAACTTCCCTAGGTTGTCTGCGGTAAAAATTCTGATCATTTCGCTCATCACTGATTACGGCCTCTCCTTGTTTTTCTACAAGGAGTTGTTCAAAACGCTCAGCTTCAACAAGTCGCTTCTTTTATCTCATTTCTCTTATAAAGAAAAAGTTTGTCAATTTCCGGGGCAGATCTGTCACAAGCGATTATAACGCCAGAGACGGCGATGGTATCTCCATCCTGCTTTCTCCCCAAGCTGCGCGCCGCACCAGACAAGCGGCGTGCAAACTGCTCAGCTGCAACTGTTCCAAGACGAATAATTACAAGTTGTCAGAAAGAATTAATTTTCCCATTTCTCATAAAGATGTGTAAAAATTACCATGTTATTATACACTGACACTCTCTGGAGGCAGACACAAAATTTAATTTTGAATTCTTTCCGCATATTAAATTAAATCCATAAATAAGAGTTTAGGCATTCACTCGGAAGCATATGTTCGTTGGGAGCGAAAGCCAACGCGCGAGCCACCGTAATGGCTGCTGTAATGTTTTAATAGCTCGCATCTTCTGAGCACCAATAAATTTACATGATCATAACAGTCGTGGGCATACAAGAAGCACATTACTGTCTGGGCACAGGCGGTCGCGTTAACAGGATGGAAAAATGAAAGAGAAAAAAAACGAGAAATAAAATTAAGCTGCTGAAGTCGTCAGCTGCTCCACGGCTGAATTTTTAATGCTGCGGTCAACTGGTCAAGAATAAATAGAAGGAAATCATTTAATCATTTTTTTAACAGTTAGGTTGTACAAATTCTGCTTTGGCAGTTTTTACAATCGTGCAAAATGTGTGTTCTGGGTTAAAGTTGGATAATTTATGCTAAATGCTTTGACTTGGATGAGAACATTGTTTGCGTGGAGCTTGCATGCTCAGATTGTGTATGAGCTTCCTCCAAGTTCTCGAAAATTATTCAATAGGTTATCTGTCTTCTTTTTTAAGTGGTCCTAAGTACAAAGCATATTATTAATATTTGTAGTAATAAATTAGGCCATTATAGAGTAGGCTCCTCTGGGGTGGAGACTGTTAAAATATATTTGAATACTTATCTGTGTATTAGTCATACAACAACTAATACAACACAGCAACAAATAAAACTGTCTTTTCTTATCGTAATTTGAGGTCTCTAAATATTAAAGTAGATAGAAACTGAATCACTAAAAAGTTTTTTTTTCATCTACATTTATAATGCATGCTCAAACTTTTTCCTTTACTCATACTCCCTGATATGTCTCCTAATTTTGCTGTGTTGTCATCTCTTGCCACATAAACCACCAATGGAACTATAAGTGGCTGTGGCCACACATTTAACACACACATGGTTTACTGTTGTCCTCATTTGAGAACTTTCTCTGAAAAATGCTGTGTAGTTGTTTGTATAGACAGGAGATTAATACAAAAATCTGAAGATTAGCAACACCAAGATACAACAAAGGATGGAAAAAGTGTAAAAAAAAAAATGTAATTTGTTTATGATACAGAATGCTTAGAGCAAACTGACATCCAGTTTTGGTTTATATCTAAAATATATATTTAAAATTTGCATTTAAAATCTACATTTAAACACCTAAAAAAGTTTTTCATGGCCCTCTCATATGTTGGTAATAACAAATCAGATAACTACAAAAATTGAACACTTTGCCAAGTACTAAGCCTTGCCCTCTGCTTCTAGTTGTACAGCTTTACTTTTTGTCTTGTAAACCACAAATTCTTATTTCAAGGAGGATGTAGAATGTCTTTTTGAGTTATTTGTTTATTGTTTAAAACTTAATAAAAACATAAAACAAAATGTGTAATGAGTCATTATTGGAGCAGTGGGGGACTTCCTGTAGTTTTGGCTGAATCTAGTCAAATCATTTTCCTTTGACCTATTTAAGACTATTGCTAAACTAAAATGTTTACCAGCAAAGAAGAAAGTAAATACTTACCTCCCCTGCTGCCCATACCACTGAAAGTCATTCTAATTTAGAAAATATGTCTCCTGATGTTTCCTAAAAAAGCACATTTCCAAAAGTGTTGGAATCCGGCTCTGCCATCAGGCTGTTACTGTCACCTACTGACTTGGTATTACTGTGTCCTGTAGGGATGAGTGAGTCTGCCTGGGTTCAGTTCATGGGGGGTTTAAATTACATGCCTGGCAGAGGTCTGAATAGAACAGTGGAAGTAACAGCAGGAAGTTTACTATTTAAAAAAAAAAAATATAAAGCCATCAACTTTGTACATATTGGCAAGTGGCAAAACAGTTTAATAATGTAGTTCATAAACTTTTTTAAAGTACAAAACTGTCTCAAAAGTTTCATAAAATGTCAAAACAGAGTGCACAAAACCACTTGAAAAACGAAACCTGACATCCTCAAGAACCCCATCCTTGTACAGGTAAATATTATACATAAATTTAGATTTCAGATTTTTAGTTAATGTCAGGACAGTATGTGCACACTTGAAGAGGGAGCAAATAGAAAGAGACAAGACAAGATTTTTGTAAGGTCTTGGTCCATCCCCAGTGCTCGCCAGTCCCCAGTGCCCCAATCTAATGCTGCACTTTTTACCTATAGCAATTTCAGCCTAGCTGCACCTTCCCAGCACATGGGTGCCCCCAGGACTTTTGTGTGCAGGGGATGGCATCTGGGGAAGGGCTGACAGACTAGGAGCTCACAAATAATACAATACAAAGGATTGCAGCAGTGACAAGTCCAGAAACTAGAGCCAGGGGACATAGGCAGGTATCAGTCAACCAGGCGAGATATTCAAGGGTAAACACAAAGCAGAGTTGTGGTCAAAGCCACAAGGTCAGTAGAGGCAGCAAAGGACTGCAGGATCAGAAACAGGCCGGGTCAGCAACAGTAAATCTAACAAATACCATACCAGCAGCAGGTAACCCCAACCTAATGCTACAACAGGCACTGGGGACTGTGAGCAGAAAGGGTATAAAGTCCTATCAGCCAGTGGCAGGGCATAATGGAGTCCGAGACTAATCTGCTCAATCTGCTAAAATCCCCTTTAGCTGTGCAAAGCCTCGGAGTATGTGCTGGGGATGCCTAGAAGGTACATCCCAGGCTGCACGGCTAAAGAAAAGCAGGAGAAGCTGCTATAATCTTGTTCTCCTTGTCGCTGCAAGCAACACCATTAGACAGAATGAACAGGGTGTAATAATGCAGTGGTGCACAGCACGGGATCGTTGGCCAGATAAGTCTTTCCCAACAGTTTTATTGTGCAATAAAAATAACAATGTAAGAAACAATAGTCACAAATATTGTGCAGTGAAGCTCCAGGTAAAAGTGAAGTTGCAAAAATAGTTTGATTTGCAGTAGTAATGGGTGAACCTACCTGATGTGAAGGTAATAGATTGGTTTTGATTGGCCAGTAGTTTGTTGAGCTATCCCTGTTCTCACCAATGCATAACTGTCTTCTCAGAAATGAATAGACATCAGATGATACATTAGTGTAAAATTGGCCAGCAGCAGGATTTTTTTAAATGTTGTAGCATTGATCAAAGTTGATAAACTAGGAAGAAGTACAGGCAGACATTTTATTGCAAGGACTAAGAGGTCATAGATGACACAACAGTGTAAAATTTGCTTTCAGCAGGATAATTTTAAATAGCAAGGTTAAAGTCTCCAGCACCTGTGGTTTTAATATTTTACTACAAGTACAACACAGCAGAGGATACAGCAGGAACAATTTTAATTAGCAATAATTTGCAAAAATGTACCCGAGAAAAAGGTATTTAAATTAAAAGATTGCAACTTATACATCTGTGTAAAGTTGGCCAGCAACAGGACAAGTTTAATGAGGGAGAATTCACCTAAATGTACTAAAAAAGCAGGTAAGTATTTTTTCTACAGGCAACACAGCAGGGTTGAACTTGGACAGAAGTGGGGAGAAGGTTTGGGTTTGCAGCAAACATTAGGTGATCGATGCTAATGGGTTGGTGGATGTCAGAGTGTGGTAAGCAGTGTGGGGTAGCATTTCCTACCACTCAGTTCATTCGAATTCTAGTCCACAGTGAACAGATTCAGTGATCTTTGAAGACTATTTGCTGAACCTGTAGCAAATGAATCTCAAACTTGTTTGCCAATCATTGGCCAGCAGAATAGTTATAAAAAGTAGGGCTAGGATTTACCGGAGACAAAGAGGACAGGCTGGGGTTTTACTACAAGTATTGGGATACTGCAAAGGACTCATCAGTGTACAATTGGCCAGCAAAAAGTTTAAACAGGGATTATCAGACTAACTGCTGTGGTGGGGTGAATTAAAGTGACATATTTTAGGATAATTTACGAGCATACTGTTCTTGCACTAACATATTGAAGAAATGAAAACCCTAAAACACAACTTTATTTTCAAAACAAAGTCTTAAGGAAAAAAAGGAAAGAAAACATTTTGAACCTAAAATAAAGGCCATATCAATTTGAAATAAAAACAATATGCCTCCAAATATATTAAAATCTAAAATTGCACCTCTTTAACAAAAGAACTTTTAAGGGAAGTATTGCAGGCAATCCGCAGGCAAACCACAAAATAAAATGAAAGACAAAAAATATAAAGACAATAAATAATGACGAGAACAAAAGAAAGGGCAACCAGCAGGTTGACTGCGTAAAGAGCTAGCAAGTAAAATAAAGTATAGTTTTCTAACTGACTCTAATCTCTCTACAGGTAGTTTGCCAGCTTTCTCAATGCTTTCATTTTAACAGCTCACTGACACCATGGCAGCTATGTGCCCCAGCATTCATAGTGTTGGGGATGGCTCAACCAAAATGACTTCATATAGGTCCTTCCAAGCCTGGCACCCATAGATCATGGGGAATGCTGAAAATATTGGCATAAAAAATTATCCTCGGCCAAACTGCACATAAATTTGTAAAATGTAGAAATGTTATAGCCTTAGGATACCATCCCTTGAAAAAAAAAAACAGTAGAGTTGCTGCCACACCTACCCAACCAATTTTTACTCTACTCATGCTGCCATTCCTCCTTCAACTTTGTCTTCCCTTTCCTACCTACTTTTGTGTGATTATGGCATGAAGAAAGGCCCTGCGGAGCTTTTTTTTATCACTCATTGCACAGGAGTGGAAGTTTCAACTGAAACTCATATCTTCATTGATAGGTTTATTAATGCCAGGAGCCAGCCAATGACAATCATCATTTTTTTTGTGTAAGGCCCTCCCTGATTTGATCATTCAAACATGGGCAGAGATAGCAAGGCTCCAACTCAAACACTTTCAGGTACTCAATTTAATGAACATTTAGTTTTAGTAATATACCACTGGCTGTATTTTTGCCCTCATTTGCACTTGGGCTATTAGAAATATATACTCGGGGTAATACCAAATGTCTGCTAGAGCTGGCCTGTCAGTAGACAGTGCATGCACTGCTAATAATACAAATCCTAGAATGCTCTGCTGACTCGTTAATCAGGACCCACAAGAACCTCCTCTGTTGACATTCATTAGTGACCTGCTACCAGTCACATTGGGCCACCCCTATCAAAAATGGCTAAACCAAATGGACTTTGATAAACTAGCATCCAAGAAGAGATGCCAGGTATCTGGCGTGGACCAGTGTGCATCAGAGTAGATCAGAGTTTAGCAAAACTGAGCCTAAATGAAAGTTTTCATTTGTTTATGCTTTTTTATGTGTATGCACTTTTCCTTGCTACTCCAAGGCATAGCCATGAATGGTTGAATTTTCATTGAGGAAAAGAAAACTAACGATTACACTTTGCTTGTTCCAGATTAATTTTAAGCAAAACTTAAGTTTGTTTCCATATGAAAAGGTTTATTGTTATATCTGATGAGAAGGAAAAACTTCCTCAATTTTAGATATTTTTCCAATAAATATCAAGGGTGGTCTGGTCATTTTGGCCCACTGTGTATTTGAGTTCAACACCCCTGTCATAGAGGGCCTAAGAAGTAGGGGTGGTATTTGTTGTAGTAGATTAATGTAGGCCTAAATCACAAGGGACTACAAACACCCAATGCAGATGTTAATATAGCTACTGTAAATTCAGCTTTTTACACGGGCTGAACTATTACTTAAAGGTAAACTCTACCTTTAGAAACAATTGTAAAAATCTATCAACCTTTGTACTGCCCATATCTTTGCCACTGTACTCTATGGATTGGCCACTCCACATTAAATCACCAGTCTTCCACTCAAAACACCCACTGGGGTGAAATTCTAGCCACTTCTTGTGAGCTCTGTATGCCAAGGACCCAACTTCTGATTCTAGGGCCTTGATTTTTTAAAGCTATCCAAAGCTGGAGAGAATACACTTTGATCAGTGAAGCTGGGTGATCCAGCAAACCTGGATTGGATCTGGTCCAGGATTCAAAACATTTGCTAGCAAATAGCAAATGATTTTAAGGAATCCATTCCAAGTTTTCTGGATCACCCAGCTTCACTGATCAAAGTGTATTCTCTCCAGCTTTGGAAAGCTTTAGTAAATCAGGGCCTAGGACAGAGTTTCTCAAACTTTTTACCATGGGGTAACCCCTTGAAATAACTTTGAGGGCTTCATGGAACCCCTGCTCTAAATACTATATCATAAGCTCACATTACTTTAGTGTGGAGGTCATTAGAAAAAATGCCTCTTACATTGCTGTCCAGTTATTATTATTAAACAGGATTTATATGGCGCCAACAAATTACGCAGTGCTTTACATTAAATTGGGGTTGCAAATGACAGACAGTTACAGACAATGACACAGGGGGACCCTGCCCCCAAGAGCTTACAATCTAGTAGGTGGGGGAATTTTTACACACAATAGGAGGGGAGATATGTAGTGGTGGGAAGTAGTAATGGTTTCAAAACACAAAAGAAAATGGGTAGGCAAGTTTGAAAAAATGGGTTTTACAGGTCAGGGGGGGACAGATAGATTTGAGTGTCATCAGCATACAGATGGTACCGTTTAAGGACTCCAGTTGGAGTAATGTGACCCTTATAGGTAGCCAAAAGGATTATTGGTATTAGTTAAACTGATCTGAGAGGCACAAATTGCTAACTACCCTATCAACCTATGGAGGAACCTTAGGGTTCTATGGAACCCTAGCTGGGAAACACTGTTATAGAAATCACTCTTAGCCCAAAGGATGGAATACATGCTTCAAAACATATCCATGAATACAAACTACAGATTAAAAAAAAATTCAGCTATATGTTAACTCCAAGGTCTTTCAAAAATCCCTATAATTTCAAAGTGTATGTTAACATTGAAAACATGTACAATCACAAAAAAAAACTAACTTTAGGTTAAATAATTAATCCAAACACAATGCACATTGAAGCATGCTAAAACTTCCAGACCAGTGTATCAGAAGGCATAAAAGGCACACTAGCGAGGAAGGAATGTTAAGTTTAGAAAGAGGCAGAGCCAATGAGAACCACCCAGAGCTATCCAGCTGCAGTACATACATTAGACAATCACCCAACAAGAAGAATGTACAACAGGTAAGATTCCAACATTTATTAAAAAAAAAAAAAGAAACTTTAGTAAAACTTTACATTTTTTACATTGCTCACTTTACCTGGGATAAACAATTAATCCCACCGATAAATCTATTCGTCTTAGTCTCGACAAAGCAAACAAATCACAAACGGTTTCTTCGCCATGCAGCAGGTGAAAATAAAATCTTCCAATCAAAAAAAAAAAAAAAAAGCAACTCTTGTTTTCAAGCCAGCTAATTCTCAGCTTAACTTTGAAGGAACATTGGAAAAGTCTTTTTCATAAACCCTTTTAATGTTCTTCAAAAACAAGTCATTTTTTTCAGTTCCATATTTTTGTTTTCTTGTAGTTACATTCATCGGAACAAAAAAAAAGAAGAAAAACAAAAAAAGGTGATTCAGGCATCGCCAGCGCGCATTGATGTGCGTGTTTTAATGAATCGTACTCCTGTCGGAGGTGAGGGGGTTCGAAATTCTACCAAACAATCTATTTACTCTGTTTTGCATTTGTCTTATGACTTTTCCTTCTGCCAGATCTTTATATAGAGAAAACTTACTTTGAGAAGGGTTGTTAAAAAACTTAAAGATGACATACAAACGGATAAGAAAAAAAAAATTCCTTGATGTGACAGAGGACTCCTCCGGGCTGCAAACCTAGCCAATTGGTGTTTGAAACGCTGTAAAACGCGTTGGTGATTCTGTAGAGCACGAATGATGCCTCGCAGCCTACATTGGAAGCTGCAAAACTTTTCATTGAAGTCGGTTTTAATTAGAGCAGCAGAGAGTGGTTTGAGAAGAATTCCCTTTTTTATTAACAATCAGCTTGTGGAGTTTTGGGGCAAAGAAGGTGAAAAGAAGCACAAAACATGTCTTCTTATCACAGGTCTTGACAAAATTTGTAAACAGATACATAAAAATAACTGTGAAGATCTGACCAAATCCAGAGACAATGAAATGAATGAAAGAGACGAGCAGAGACTTTGTAGATCAGGATGAAGGCTTGCGTGGGGGAAACGGGAAAGGATCACATACAGTAGATGGAATTATTAGGACATTCTGACAGGTAGATTCCGGCAGCATCTGCTCCAGATATCGACGGCACCTTTTCCCGAGTTACAGAAGTTTAGCACAAACACTTCCGACTTGCTTTACTTTTCACCGGAGATGAAATGGAGAAGGTGGGCAAATCAATAGAGGCCTGCAGGTACTAGGCTGGAAAATGTCTACACCAATTGCAAATATATATAATCAGCTGAATATGGTAGATGGGAATGAAGTTTTATTAAAATAAACCAGTTTTTCAAAACAGCAACATGCACTAAAAAAATACAGCGTAGAAAGTTTATAAACAGAGTGAATATGGAACACATTGCACGAGTTACTCATCTTTTACTGGGACCTTAAAAAGAATGGTTTATATTGTATTATTTTAGGTTTGCTAGTATAAAATACTGGCAATAGCGCCCAATTGTGTTTTTCAATTTTATCACCTCCTAAGCCTTGCACATGCTATTGGATACACAGTATGCTGAACCCAGTAAACAATCAGTTTTTTCCTGATCATATAGGACAAGAGAGGTGACACTCCTACCATATTTCAGTGAAGATGAAGACTTTGTGTACTGTTGTAACATCCCGGGACTACTAGCCCATATGGAAATACCAGAATACTGAGCAGAAGACTGGCGGCTTTTCATTGACAGTTCCACTCGAAGTTTGAAATCTGTTTTACTGCATAATGGCAACTGCTCTGCATCAATTCCAATTGGTCACTCAACAAAACTTAAAGAAGAATATGAAAATATCAAAATTGTCTTAGATAAGCTTTGCTATCATGAACACCAATTGTCCGTATGTGTTGATTTTAAAATGGTGAACTTCCTACAGCAAGGTGGATACACAAGGTACCCATGTTTCATCTGCTTGTGGGATAGAAGAGCAAAGCAGGATCTCTGGAAAAAGTGACATGGCCTCCAAGGAAAACATGAAAAAGGTGAAACGAACATCATTAACAAGCTAATGATTGACAAAGTAAAAATCATTCTCCCTCCACAACACATAAAGTTGGGATTAATGAAGCAATTTGTTAGAGCTCTGAACAAGGATGGTGATTGCTCCAAATACATTTGTAGATTCTTCCCTGGATTGAGTACTAAAAAATTAAAAGCAGGAATCTTTGATGGACCCCAGATTTGGAAACTGAAAACTGAAAACTGATTCAGATTTCACAAGTTACATGACTGATACTGAAGCTTCTGCCTGGCACAGCTATGTCATGGTTGTCAGGAACTTCTTGGGTAACCATAAAGCAACAAAATATTGAAGAACTATGAGCATAAAGGTACACTATCTCCATAGCCATGGTGATTTCAGTGAGGAACAAGGGGAGAGGTTCCATCAAGATATAAAGGTTATGGAAGAAAGGTATCAGGGCAGATGGGACAGACACATGATGGCAGACTACTGCTGGAACCTTCAACATGATTGTGCTGATGATCAGCATAAAAGGAAATCCTACAAACTGAGTTTTTCAATGACTTCTTTGTGATTAGTTCTGTAATTATACTGAATATAGAATATATTGACATTACCTATTTAAAAAAATTAATTTTGTATATGTAGGCAATTCTAGTTTAATTTTGCTTAATTTTCATGTTTCATTAGTTTTCCATGAGGGTATTATTGAGGTCATTATTTCAAAAAATAGAGCCAATCTAGCAAAACTAATACCATATTTGGAATCTGTGCATCAAACATAACCTAAAATATCTTTTAACTGTTTGTTGACCAGTGTAATGGATAAGGAATAATAATCATGTAACAATGACATACATTACATTGAACAGATTTGAGCTTAAAGTTGCTTAAAACACTGGAAACAGTAACTGTGCATAGGTTGTTGTGGTAGAAATTTATACAGATGGCAATTACCTCCACTCCCATTGCCACTCAATCAAAAAAAAGAATGGCTTTTTCTAATCAATATTTGATCAATATTGAATGACATTATAAATAAAGGCCCTAGTTTAATATTGTTTTTTTTGTATTAATAAATGTTTTTTTTTTATCAAAAAGAATGTCTAAGCCACCCATCCTCATCTGTGGCTACTACAGAGGCTGCACTGGGTCCTTGAGGTTTGCCTGAATGTCCTTGCATCTGATGGTGTCCGGATAGTTCCAGGTCTAAAAACCATTGGCAGGGCCACATACATGACCCCAATGATTTTTTAACCTGTCTATAAGGATGGAGTTCAGAACCTTATAGTAAGAAGGATATTCTTCACTTTGACCATGGGGTTCCTCGAGACCTGAGCATTTTCAAAATTTTGTAAAGGATGGGCTAATCTATAAAGCAATGCCAAGTATATGACTTTCAATTATAGGTGGCAACTACTCTCTATGATTGACCCTGGTAACATTTGTCAAAACTTTGATATGATCTTGGAGAGTGATGCAGCAAAACTTCCTAATTGCTTTGTATGGTTCCATGTGAAAGATTGTTCATGTTCAGCTTCAAATATTTCTAGCCAGTAATGAATCAGCTATTTTTTTTATCTGGTTTAAACAATATATTTTTAAATTTTAAAGATTTGGTGAGGAACGTAAGATTGAAGCTTCCATTCCCTGACACATGAGCAGTAACATATTTGGGGGCAGGGACTTCGCATTCAGTGAAGCTGGGCAGATTATGTTCTTCAGCCTCAGAATTAGCATGTAGACCCAGATTTTTGCTGTTGCCATCTAAGGCATCTTCCAAGTGTATGATTTTCTTTTTAAACAATGTCAATTTGTTTTTAAGAAGAAAAGATAAAGGAGAATGCAGAGCTCTGTGGAAAGTTAAAGAACCGAAAATAAAACAAAGAAGATAATTATAATTAATTATATTCTGACCGAAATCCAAGTTTTGAGGAACAATTCCCGACCACGTCCAAACAGCTTACTTGTTCCACAAAAAAAAAAAACCTGAATTAGTAAATTTTCTTTTTCCCTTATTGTTTGTCTTCTGTGTTTGAAAATGCTTTAAAATTCAAATCTAAATCAGAATAAGTGATGGTAATGAGGCTGGTCTCATGGCCAGGCGTTTCCGCTGCGAGGTACATTGTGGTATTCTCTGTGGTCTTGCAGATTAAACGCAGGCTCTAGACGAGGACATGAAGAATGAGGAGAAGAAAAGAAAAAACTCATAATCGTTCCATCTACATTTTTATTCAGTAGCTCCTTCTTGGTTTCCCGAGAGACAAAGGCTGGAAATAGTAGGGACTGGAATAGTTAAACAACTGCTGTTAATTTATATAATGAGTGGACAATTATGTAAAAAAAAAAACTAAAAAAAAAAAAAAAAAGACAATAGTGCCTTAGTGTAATTCTGCAAACATTAAGAAAGAAAGAGCAATCATATCTAATTAGTGTTGAAATAAGGTTCCCCTTTGAAATGTTTAATTAGCTCTGTTTTATTACACAAACATTCTTGATGTCGAGTATACCTCGCTTGAAGAATCTGATGAGTTAAGCAGTGCAAAGTGCTTGGGTTCTCAGTGTGGGGCAGAACCTGACAAGGACTAGCTGTTGTAACCAGATGTCTGGGCCATCAGTGGAAACCATGCTGGTCCCCGCGAACAGCAGGCCATCGTTTCAACCTTTGTTGCTTCTACTGAAGGCTCCCATTGTGCTTTCAATTTAACAGCATCACAACCAGACAAAGGAAATTTTTCACCATATGCCCTTCAGTGGAAAGACGAATTCTATTAAAGCTTGTCTAACCTTGTGTAATTTATTAGCGGTTGTGGCAGCTTCTGCATGGCGGTGAGCAAAAGCGCGTCTTTGGCAGGGTGCTGTGCCCTTTCTCGTAAGGATCGTGGAAGACTGAGGTTTGCTGGCACGAATATAAGAAAATGCAATTATTCTGATTAGAAATATCATTATTTGGAAATTTACAGTGCGGTTTGTGCATGGTTTTGGCAGTGCTCTGAAGACCTTTGCGCACATTTAGAAGAATTGGTTGGAGAAAGAGAGGTTTAGTTTGCTCCACTTTTCCTGTATTAATTTACAAAGTATTAAGTTGTAATTATTTTCACATACAAGTGGCATTTTTTTCTTTGGTTGTTTTGTAATAGAGAAAAATTATTCATGTAAAAAAGTTTCTGCTATTTGAGGTGCATTAGTTTTATTTTAGTGGTTCACTTATACATTTTCTGATTTCTTTATAACTTCAGCCATGTCACCATTTACCCCACTGGCCACATCTGCCAACATTTTTGGCTACTTATTGTAGCCAAATTTTTGGCTACTGAAACTCAACTTGAAACAAAACTAATCATCTCTCCCATCCCCTTCCCAAAATCTTAATGACTGTTAGTAACACAGGTAACACAGTAACACACCTTTAATTCCTCCCTGCCCATCACTCCCCACATTTAGAACATCTATAGGTCCTGTCACCTCCTCCAGTACCATATATCGACAATACACCCCCTATTTATCCCACCAAATTGCTACTACACATTTTTATTATATCTTGTTTGGACTACTGTAACATCATCTTCTCCAAAATTCCACTAACCAAGCTCTCACATTTGCAAATCAATCATGATTTGATCTAACTCATTTATTCCTTCACTCCTCATCCGTCACATCTCTGTAAATCTCTACACTGGCTTCCATTTTACTTACTAATGACTTCCTTGCTCATAACCTTTTTCTGTACACAGACTTTAGAGCTGCTCTCAATCTCTGGAACTGTCTTATTTATCCTTCTAGGATTGCTCCTCATTTCCACATATCTAAAACACCCTTTACAATCATTCTTAATCTTTAACTAATTAACCACTTTTTCATATCTAGCTTTTCCAATTGTGTACTCCTCTCCTCCACCTTTTAGATTGTAAGCTCTTTTGGTCAGGTGTCTCTCTTCTCCTTGGATTCTAATCAAATTTGCTTATAATGAAGCACTAATTCAAGGAACTTTAGGAACCTTCACAACTTACCAAAGAAACCTGAGAGTTTCTCTGATAATTCTGATGATCCCACTACTATCGGATAAAAGGGGTCAACCTTGTCTCAACCTCAGAGTCTGGAAAGGCTAAGAGACTGTGGTGTATGTGCCCTCTGGGGATGACATTCCAGGGGCAACAGAGATGATTTGATTGGTGCCCCACTGAGTTCACTGATGAGCTGGACATGGATTTAAATGTTATTTAAGGACTATGCTGTGAGACCCTGGTCCAGCACCAGTACTCCCCAGACACCAGTCCCCCAATCTAATGCCCCACTCCTCACCTATAACAAGCCCCAGCTCAGCTTCTGGAGACTGTTGCGTTTCCCAGCCCACAGTTCCCTCCAGGACTTAGTGTGCAAGGGATGGTGCCTGAGGAAGGGCTGGCAGAGGGCCAGGAGCCCATAGATAAAGCAGTACCAAGATTCCAACAGTCCAGAATACAAAGCAAGAGGTCATACACAGGTAATCCGTCCACCAGACAAGGTACACAATGGCAAAACAAAAGCAGAGTGGGGGTCATATGCAAAAGGTCAGTCCAGGTAGCATAAATTCACAGGATGCAAAACAGGCAGCAACAATAAATCAGACAAATACATAAACCACCAGCAAGTCAGCCTAGCTTAACACTACAATGAGCACTGGTGGTGGGGAGCAGAGAGGCTAAAAAGTCCCAGCAGCCAATGGCAGCGCAGGATAGAGTTAGGAACTGATCAGCCACTAAAATTCCCTTCAGCTGTGCGAAGGCTGACAATGGATGCTGGGGATGCCAATAAAATACATCAGGCTGCACGGCTATAGGGAAGCAGGGGCTTTATTCTCTTTCCTGCTTTGCCGGCCTGATAAGCGTTTCCTAACACATGCCTCTTTAGGGCGGGTGTCCTTGTCAGGAATCAATGTAATATAGGGAAATCCCATTATTGTTGGAGGGCAAAGACACAAACCATGGACAAATCTCACCAATTTAGAGGGGAAAACTCACAAGAGGCGGAGACACAAACTGTGGGAAAATCTGATGAGTGTGGAAGGGTGGAACCGAAAAGTACTGGTGAAAAACCTCACCATTGTAGGAAAAAAGTTGAGACTACTGTAGGGAACTTAGTTGTTGCGAGAAGCGAAAAGAGCTAGAAGCTCATCAATAGTGTCAGCTCCTAAATTTTTTGAATATGTTCATGACCTGTTTTTGGAATATAAGCGAATCCCAGGTAAAACTGCACACTGCACACTTTGGTTTGTTCCTGGACCTGCTTTTGCTCCTGCCTTGTACCTCGTTCTTCCTTGTCCTGCCTTTGATTTACATTCCTGTACCTTGTCCACCAGCATAATGCTAACCTTGGTTCGTATCCTCATCTGCTTCTACTGGCACTTGTGCTCTCCTGGTTACCAGTGCTTCCTGTCTTTAACATCAGGACAACTAAGACCACATTGGCGAGAGAGGCTACCCTTGTTACCTTAGGCATCCTCCAAGTACGTGACAGGTAACGACTATTTTCAGAAGGACCAAACAGTTAACGCAGAACACTATATACACATCTATGCCACAGAAAACGTTAAAGGTGTTTATTGCTTGCTCATACACAAGCTCACAAGGTTCACAACCTGTCAAATGTTTGCATGTGTAGGCCACCTACCCTACTTATCTTGCTCTATTTCTTTTTCAAAGCCTTAAAGAAAATGAAAAAGAAATGATTCAGAGGTGATAGCAGCAACAGAGTAGTATTTTGGTGACCAGAAATCAGAGTCTATTTGTACGGGTCAAATATATCAATGGTGTTGAGCTTCAGGGTGAATCTGTGGAAAAGAATTTAAGTTTCAGGACTGTAAATTGTTCCCTTTTTTGTCAGGCACAGAACCTTTTACTGATCCTCCCAACTACATCTCCCGTCTTACCCCCATATTTCTTAAAAATCGCAGTTTCTTGTAGTTATGCTGTTCACTTGGGTGTGAACTGCATCCTTTAGTTTTGCTTTTGGCAATACAAAACCATCAGTTCCTTTGCAAATAAGAAGTCCTCGATTCTCTAGGTATGTCACTAAAAGTGTTTTCGTAACTTTTGCTCAGCAAATCTCAACGAAAACATTTTATTGGCTTGCACATTGGTGTCCTGTTGACGAAGAAGTAGGTGTTTTTTCAACCTGTCAGCATGTATAAAATTAGGGCGAGAAAGGGCTAATTCTGTCCTTCACGTAACAATGCTTTTTTTTAGATTTAGATGAAAGGAATGTGTTGAGAATAAAGCTGTTAGTGTCGTTCACATTCAGATTTGATCTTAGTGTACTGCTGATACATAACTGCCAAGATAACAGGCATTGTTAAAGCGGTGATCTGATATCTGAATTCCAGTCTTTCGATGTGTTGCCAATAGGGATGAAAAAAAGGTAGAAATGTATTTATGCATTTTCTCAAAAATTCAGCTCAACTTTTCAAGTTCACTGTGAAGTCTTGGAACATAGTATGATCACCAAAACTCTTATACAGGTCAGGGGGACCTATAGAAATATGCTCAATGTGAAAAATTACCACTGTTGACTTTAGAAACGTATTTTACTGCCAATCATTTACTTTATGTTTTTTTTTCATTTTTCAGTTCCATGTTCTCACAGGATCCCCTCCCAATTTTGGGGAAAATACCAATATGTTTAGGGTTTTTGCAGTGTAATATTTACATATTTGGAAACTTATTAAAACATTTTGGAGTGAAACTTGTTGATCATAACACATAAAGTCTGCTGTATTTGCATGGAACATTGAGGCCATCTTTGAAAAAGTATTGACATTATTAGAAGAATTGGGTTGTTCAATGAGCCTCAAGCTGCATTTCCTCCATTCTAATTTGGGATACTTGGGTGCGGTGAGTGAAGAACAAGCCTGTGATTCCATCAGAATATCAATGAAATGGAAAAGAATTTTTAATTAAAAATTAACTGAAAACAATTGAAATATTGAAGACAATTTTTAAGTCATTGAATTTTGCAGGCCTGTGTAATATGCTCCACATAGTTCCACATAAAGGGTCTGATTTATTAAAGCTCTCCAAGGCTGGAAAGGACACACTTTTATCAGTGAAGCTGGCTGATCCAGCAAATCTGGAATGGATTTCTTAAAAGTCATTTGCTGTTTGCTAGCAAATGTTTTCAACCCTTTTCAACCCTGAGTCAGATCCATTCCAGGATTGCTGGATCACCCAGCTTCACTGATGAAAGTGTATCCTCCCCAGCCTTGGGGAGCTTTCATAAATCAAGCCCAAAGTCTCCTTTTTTCTGGGTCTACAAATATTTCAATGGCATGGTGCTACCTGCATGGTGCTACCAGCTATGTTATGACATAAACCCTTATGTGCAGACAACTAGGCTAATCCAACTGATTCCCTTTGTGCTAGTAAACCACCATACAGTGACAGTCATACCACAAATGTTGACTTGATGGATCACTGAGAACTTTTTTTTATCATTGCTGAAATACTTGCCTATGTCTGAGCTACCTACAGTCGTGAGAATTTGGCTGGGCACATTAAGATCTCTGTTAAGGAGCTGAATATCTTCTTAGGTTCAGCCACTGGTTTGCTGGTTGGTTCCACTTAACCAATACCACCTAACAGCCCAACACCCCAGCTGTAGCATATTTGACTGACAAAGTAAAGTGTTGGAACCTTTGTGAAGTTCTTATTTCTGTCTGTGTCCCCACTGAGCAAACCCACCCCTTGGTGACCATTGTCACTATATCAGAGAGTAAGGGGATATCCAAACATTTGACATCAGAACAGAAAATAAGAGCAAATCCTTAAAGAGGAACTATATTTTTTAGGTAGTAACAGCAAATTATTTTTAGGACAATCTATTCCAGGTTTTTTGGATCACCCTGGTTCTCCCATGACGAGCTATCTTCTCCAGTATTGGAGAGCTTTAAGAAATCAAGCCCATTGTGTGTCTGTTTTGTCAGCTAGATCTATCTCCTGGTGAATTTGTTTTTTGACTTTACATTTGCAATTGTTCTGTCTTCTCACTTTGGAGAGAATTTTGATCACTCCCTGGATAGGAAGTGAATTGAACTAGACAAACAGCAATAAAAAAAAGAGTTCACTGCTGTCTGGATTGGTGCATTTTTAATAGAGTTAAATTGTAGTTGAATTTATAAATAATGGATAGTAAAAATATTTAGGTTTCATGCAGATTGGTAAGGAATATGACCTGGTTGGGTGATGCGTCACTGAATCAACTAATTAATTCAGAATTTAATGTGACAACCTGAAGGTTTTGGCACTAGGGTGAAGATGGGGACATTGTGATATCTTTGCATAAGAGATCCTGGGAGACCTAAGAGGTACATATTCCGTACCCTGCAGAGATCCCCAAGGTCTGAAATATTAGGTTTTGGGTGCAGTATCCTTCAGCACAACATCAGCAGTTACCTTTTCATTGACTGATTTTACATCTACACTGAATTAAGGATTCGCTGTAGAAATTGATTTTTTGGGCATTATTTTGACAAGCCAGTCCAGCACCTGATAACAACGATCGTTAAGGCAAAATCGTAGAGTTGATTTGTACCGGAGTTCATTTTTGTCATTGAAGAAAATAAAAACTAAAATAAAAACCAGATTTCTTTTATTCTCCAACCTTAAAAGTATTCCAGAGAGATGTGAGATTTACTTTGCTCTCCCGAATGTCAGGACAATTATCCCATGCAGTCCTTGAAGCCATTGATTTTCAGTCATCCAATTGATCTTGTGTTCCACCTCTGTAGCTGGCGGACTGCGTTTCTCCGATTAAAGCACGAGTGGAACAAAGTGCGTGTGTCAGATTCTGGAGATGGCCGCAGAGAGGGGAGGTCGCTGGGATGAGCTTCTTGGCCTTGGAGATCGAAGGGGAGACCGACGATTTTCTGGGACAGGTTCAAATTATTCAGATTTCAGAATGCAGTCTTTTTACAACACGACTGAAAAAACCTAGCAAAATAGAAGATATATAACTAATAGAATTGATTTTAAGGGATAACTCTGATAATGGAAAAAGTTGATATTTTTATTATTTCTTTGCTCTTTCATTCCAATGGTGCTAAAAAAATACAAACTTTGCCTCATTGCTGCCATTTTTGTTTTTGTACATTCAGAACTGAGATATAGTGTTGTACCACTAGGCCAGGTTCTATGTAATAAAAGTAATATAACTGAAGGTTTGGTGGGTACATTTTGTCTTTTCTTTGAAGACACTATAGCATGCAATAGGGTTAATATTCATGGAGGTGTCTGTAAAATGGAACATGGTTTGTATTATTAAATAATAGGTCCAAGCAATAGTAACCGATGCTCAGTGCTTCTAAATTCATAGTAATGCATTTATAAAGAAAAAGAACCCCCTATATTTGTACAACTCTTGGCTTTCTATCTGAGTTCAGTACCATCTAACCTGTTGGATTATCCATCTAGCTAACTAATGCAATGTATGACCTTTGTTCTGTTCTTTGACTTGCCACCATTTATCCGTTTGGATCATCTGCCTGTTTGACTGTTCCCCAGAGTATGACCCTTACCTCTTTTCCTGGATTTGCTTTTGGGTCATCTACTTTGCTTATCCTGGATCCAGCACTGTCTTGGCTCTATAGGGTCTTGGCCATCATTTAGTCCTATTTGACTCCTCCTTGCAACATCTCTAAGGGAGGCAACCAAGAGACGGCATAGCATAATAAAAAATATAACTAATATACCCAAAGGCTAACTACAGACATGGAGTAGGTTATAGTCGCATGGGCAAGCACTGACACAGTGCCAGGGTCTTACATTTAAGGGCACTCATTTCAAATAGTTCAAAAATAATAAAAAGTGTGGCCAGGCAGTGCGGAAAGTCAACAGAGTTCAGGTATGCATCACTAGAGGGATCACCAGCAAAATCAAGCAGGTCCTGATTCCCCTATATAAATCTTTAATTAAACCTTCTTTAGAATACTGTGTCCAGTTCTGGGGATCTCATTGTAATAACAGCTCACAGTACATTGCTGGTCAATGGGAAGGCTGCCACCCATACAGCCAATCAATGGTATCTGGTAAGATGACCTGAGGGTGACAAACTGCTCACTGCTAAAGGAACCCCTAGGAACCTCTGGAGGAACCCCGGTTGAGAAATACTGGACTGGAGGAACTAATGTATAGTTCAACCAAGGAGTCAGTGGCCTTACTGGGGTTCACAGCATCTGTTCCTTTTTTCACCAGGATTTACATGACTTGGTCATTTCTGAGCTGGCATTTCAGTTCAAGAAGTAGACAGGATCCTGGATAATAGCAAAACATAGATGGTATCATCCTTCTGGAGAAAAAATACACATTACAACAAACAGTGATTTGTTATCCCCTGGGTTTAGAGGACTGAATCCATACAGACTATTGCAGATTATTATTGCAGTTCTGTGCGGTGTGTATCTTGGCAGTGGATACCAACTCTTTTTGCCAGGGCTTGGGCACCACGTTCACAGCACAGCACAAGGAATGACCGGGCATGATAAGTTTGTTTGAACAGTTTCTCGGAATGATATGATAGTGCAGATAAAGCTCTGAAACAAAGAGGTTGCTTAAAATACTCGTTACCAGCCGCCTATTAGCGGAGCAGGGTGAGGTCGCTGAGCCCGACTGGGCAACGATGCAGAAAAAAAAAAAGAAAATGAAACAATCGCATTACCAGCTTGGCCGGTTGAGGGGAGAGGAAAACGCTACACCTTCCTGGCACTGCCGCCAACTATTGACTTGTTATATGAGGAAAAATAATGAATATAACGAACTTGTGAATGAAACAATTAAACAAACGGAAATCCTTTACCCCTGTCAGGGTTCATTGTGTATTGTTACATAGACTGGCAGCAGGGTGGCCATGATTTAAAGGTGAACTCCAAAAAGATATATAATACACAAAGAACTCTATGTATCTGACATTCCCTCAAACATTCCCTGATGGGAATCAATTACTGCCACTAAAACACATTGACCTGGAAGAGTCCCACAAGTGAAAGTTTTAGGGAATGTCTTCCCTGCTTTATAAATAGAGCCCAAAGTAAGGAAGATCTATAGTCATTAAAACACCCAAATGTATTATTTTAATTCTGGAAACGTAAGTAGCCTCTAGGAAAGTGGGAGAAGAAAAATAAACACAAGCAGCCAATCAGTTCATGTAGCATGCTGATAGATATAAAAAACAACAGAAATTAGCTAATTTTTACCAGAGCTGCAACAGCCATAGTCAGTTCTTCTGAATTTAAAACCTTCCAATGGTTCCTTAGGAGCTTTAGAGATTTGTAATGTATAAGTCTCATTAATTAAGAAATTATATTTATGGAAACAGATCATAGAAGCTGAGAACTTGACTCTGTATGAATAGTGAAATAATCAATAGATATCCACTTACACAAAGAGCTGCACTATAAAGTCATCAATAGTCCTAACAACGTACACCGAGCCTCAGATCTCTGGACGGTGCATTAGTGTTGAGGATCCCAATATTGATCTAGGAAGACTCTGCCACAGATCGCCAAGTTGTATCTGCTCCAAAAATTGTTATGATGCGATACATTGTCATTTCATGAAGGGGATGGTTACCATGTATGCGTCATTGTCCTCATCCAAAGCAAAAAACAATCAATATATAGGACATGAAAAATGTGTTTTAATAAATACCTTTATTTTTCTTTATGATGGATGACAGCTAATCAGGAAATATAAAGCCAGCTGAATTGTTTTCCATCTGAGCCTTCCATGAGTCTTTACATTTTGTACTCCAGGTAAATGGAATTATTGTGCATTGTGTATAAGAGAAGTATGAAGTCCAGGTGTTCCAGCAACTACAAATGTATGTCCTTAAGATATGATTAGTGTCATACGTGGGGGAGTTCACACACAAATTTGTAATCTTTGAAAAATATATAATGCAATGTATAGGATTTCAAGCACATCCCCAGTTTTTTCCATCCCCTACCCTATACTAATGATTTGAGGCCTGTCTAGTGTGTTGGGCCTGATTCATTAAAGTTCTCCAAGGCTGGAGAGAAAAGGCTGGAGAGGAAACACTTTCATCAGTGAAGCTGGGTGATCCAGCAAACTTGGAATGGATTTCTTCAAAGTCATTTGCTATTTGTTAGCAAATGATTTCAATTCTTGACCAGATCCAGTAAAAAACTCAATGATGAACGACAAAAGCTTCTATCTATTGTTCTACTTTACAAAAACTTACCTTTGGCATATGGAAACTTCTACTCTTCTTAGCTTGTTTGGCTGATCCTGATTTCCATATACATTCGTCCGTATGTAATCTTAAAGCAAAAATTTGAAGGACAGTTGTGGGAGGCATTACGAGGAGGCAGTGCAAGTCTATCTTTTTAAGTAGATTAAAATGAATTAAACAAATTCAATTCAAAGGTGAATGAGTCCATATGCCCCTGTGGATAATATATCCCAGTGCCCCCCCTTCACCGCTCATCCATTCTGTGTGACAGGCTGCTACATTGTAACAAGATGCGGTCAAGGATTGCCAGTGACCCTGAACTAATGACAGCCAGCTTGGTGTTGTAGGGTCAGTAGACGGGCTGTAGGATTGACGTAGAGGCCACCCAGCTAATCCTCAATGATCCCCTCGCCCCCCTGATCACCCCATGTTCTCTCTGACACCCTATTGTTCTGTCTCCATGAAGAGTAAATAAACCTGAGATATTAGCTGAATTATTATCTGCATGAACGTGTGTATTTATGAAGTCCTAAGCAGTACTGGAGGCTGGAGGAGGCCAATGTGGGTGGTCGGCTGGGCAATATATTGAGGTGGCCACATATCATATGTTATGGGGGGGACTTATAATACAGTTTTTGACGTGGTGGCAGTTCTAGTACATAGAACTACAGTACATAGAACTACAGTATGATGTAAAAGTGATCCACCTGAGGCTCAGTCCACTGTGCAGATTCCCAAGAGCCGGTTGCACTACACCACCCTAGGGACTGTGGCTATTAGTGGGACATGGTGAATAAAAAGATAATGGATAAAGCTCAAAGAATCCCAGGAAAGGGAAATTCACATAGGAGGGGCAATTCATTAAGATGCACAAATGATATATAGAGTTTAAGTTGAACTTCT
The DNA here is from genome assembly GCF_032062135.1 of Pyxicephalus adspersus. Classification (NCBI taxonomy): domain Eukaryota; kingdom Metazoa; phylum Chordata; class Amphibia; order Anura; family Pyxicephalidae; genus Pyxicephalus; species Pyxicephalus adspersus. The sequence goes on from NC_092859.1 coordinate 22,741,413, forward strand.
ACCTTTTTTTTGTTTGTTATGTTTTCTTTAGCTAAAAAATAAGTCGAAAAACTTACTTTACTTCTTACTTTCCAATTCGCTGGCAATCTCTGGAAAGTGGGCCTTCTCAGGACGGCACTTGGCGTCCTGATTCTATATTCTATAGGATGATGTCAGAGCTAGGACCAGCTAGTGAAGTGTCTGCAGGAATCTTTTGAAGAGGAGGAAAACAGCAAGAACAAGCAATATGGGAAATGTATCCCCCTATATATCATCCTTATCACAAAATGAGCTGTTTTGTGGAGGAGTACTCACTACAAGGGTAACGCTTTGTGTTCAGCTTTATTCCTACTGTTAAATAAGGAAAAAGCAATGCAGGTATATACAATAAAAATGACATTTAAAGCCAAAATTCATCACTGACTCTCATTCACTGACTCTCAAAATTCGCCACCAGTTAAATTTAAGGAATCCTTTGCAATAGGAGTTTTTGGAGATACTCCCCTAAGGGATGCAGACACTGCAGGATTCTTGGTCTGAACCCTGGAATTGCACCAACTGGTTATATTGAACCTAATAAGGATCCTCCCATTCAGAAACTATTTAAAAAAGGACATTGTAAAAGAAACCTCTATTTCATCTGGATCAAAAAAGTTGCAAAGTTTGTTAAAATCCTTGAAATGTACAAATATGCCTTTGTGCCTACTTTATGTTTTGTAGATATATACTCTTTTTGCATCAATTATTTTGTTTTGTGTGTTTACTCTGCATTGTCTTTTCACCTGTCCTACACCATTTGCTGTGCCAACAAACTGTGATAAAAATAAAGCAAGAAACAAATATGCACACAAATCAAGAAAAAATGCACTAAATTTAATAAAGTAAACTGCCCTAAATGTACCTTTCCTCTTGTTCCTTTTCACATGAACACTGTAGAACCAACTGATTGACTTGTTGTACTTTTTCTCCCTTTCCCAATCTAAGCGTTGCTGTCCAGGAATATTAAGAGGCTTCATACAATGCTTGTAGGATGAAAATACATTTATTGATGTGTTACTGATTAAAAATCTGAATTCATTTGTGTCTTTTATATCTGCCTGGGGTTCAGCATGGCGGCTCCTTCCCATAAACTGTACGGTTTAGATATTTGATATTTACGTCTATTGTTATGACAACAGTTGCGGGCTGAATTTTACACTAGTGGAAGAAAATGATGAACTGTCTGTGAAATGTAACGACTGAAAGCCAAAACTGGGAAACACAAGTTCATGGTGATAGAAAAAAAAATTCAAGTGAAGTGCGAATATGAGAAGGTGTCAGAGAAGACTCATATTTGAAGTCAGGAGAGCGCCATATTTTGTCTCTCTGTCAGCGGATCATTTCGGCTTACACACATATTTAATAACTCTGAGCAATTCACTTAACGGCCCGGAAGATGGATCAGTAGCATAAATCACCGTTGCCTTGACTTATCGCAGGAAAAATCCCATAAAACACCATGATTTGTCGGAGGCTGTCACCTCGCTGGATATTCCGAACGCTGTTGATATTCTTACGGCTAAAGTTTATCTCCTGAAAATATAACGTAGGATCATATTCGGCATTAATTGTGCTGAACAAGAAAGGAATTCGTAATTCCAGCTGAAGTCGGCTGCAAGTTTGCAAAAGCCAACTGTTCATCTATAAACAAATATTTGCACTTTTCAACAAATAATGGGAACTATATTGGTGGTTTGGTTCCGCTTCACCCTACCTTCCATTCTTTATCTTTATATGGGCTTCCAACGTAGTCTAGGTTGAGTTAAAGGTTACAAAGTCCTTTTTACTGCTTTGGGTTCTATTTATTAAACATGGAATCAGACATTCCCTCAAACATTCCCTTGTAAGTATCTTCCAGGTCCATGTGTTTCAGTAATTTAGTAACTTATTCCCAAGAGGGAATGATTAAGGGACTGTCAAATTACTTGCTTTATAAATAGGGCCCTTCTAGCGGTGTAAGTGGACCTCCACTTATAAAACATATATATATAAGAAATGGTATGAATATACCTTGCGTGTTATTATGGATGCGTATACTTTTGTAGATCTACATTGTGTCCCTTTATACAATACTCCTGAGGAAGTGGATTATCCTCAGCTGCGAAACGCGTTGCCTTAAAAGAACTACAATTGGTCTCTATTTGCACATAATTATGATTTCATATGGTATGATTTGATGTTTTGATATAAAATGTTTTAATGTTTGAGATTATATTTGTGATATTTGTAATTACTCCATGTGACTTGACCTTCATGTCTTACAAATCCCATATTGGTTTGTTCTTTATGTATTGGTGCAATCATGTACAGCTATTTGTCGGTCAGTTTCATGTCTGTGGCTCATGATGGTAAAAAATGTCAAGTCTATTGCACAATTTGGTATTCAGTATAAAAACTTTTTGTTTTAATTGTACATGTTTTTCTTTACTTTTTCCCCACATTACCATGCAGACCAAGATGACCAGAAATGGGATAAACCAAAATAATATGGTTGAAATTTAAAAAAAAAAAAAAAAAAAAAAAAAATGCTAAAATGGCTTATAAAGGGTAAATTGAAGGCCCCGATGTTTTTTTCTCCTTCTTAATGCCTGTTTATAACTACATGTCTGTCAAAGAATATGCTGTCTCACAGGATGACAACAGTGCAGTGCAATTATACTGCAGAATGAGTGGTGTTGTCACCCTGTTAAAGAAAGTGTAAAATAATTAATGTAACAGTAGAATAAGCAGGTAATACTGCTATTAGATGGAACAAATTAGGGGAAGAACTTGTGTTCAGCGCGATGCCTAATTACCAAGGACAGCAACGTTTTCACAAAGAGAGTACAGGTCCCGCCTGTTCCTTTTAGGGTTATGGGGGGGGACACAGTAAACCAAAAAGTCCTGTGTTATTTAAAGTCTTCATTAAATATATGTGGAGTTTGATTTTTCCACTGTAAGGCAAGTGATACAATATTAACAATACAACTTTTAATTTTTGGGAGGGGGCCACAGACCAGATATTCTACAGTCCTGTCATTCTGCTATAATTGTTCCTGAACGGGAGGGTATATAGGACAGATAATGATGACAGATAACGCAGAGCAGGAAAGTTTGGGCGAGGGTGCCGAGACTGTGAAGGATAATACATTAATCTGATAAACTATTTTAATCAGAGTACACGAAGAAGAAGTCTTATTTCCAGTGTCGGCGAGATGTTTAATGCATTCTTTGTTGTGTAAACAGGCCCATAGCGAGCCGCCACATGCAAATGGCTTGATTAACAGACACGGGAGAACTTGTACTTTGATTTAAGGAAACTAATTACATGTTAATTCTGCGGCATTTTCTTCCTCGGCCCAAAACCGCTGCAGTATTGTTGTGGTCCCACGTAATTTATGGAGCGCTGAGGGCTTAATTCACCATGGCGAGTTTAGTTATGGGAATTGGCATTCTCAGCAAAAATTACCATAATATACAAAGAAAGTAATCCATACAAATGCAACACATTGTATTATCTTAATAATTATTTTTGTCTGGCCAGGAAAGAAATGTTGGATTATTCCACATGGTTGGAAATATTCCCTCTCACATTAGTGAGCATATACTCTGTTCTTTGCTGGAGGACTCTGCTTCTTTCCTCTCCTGAAATACTCTGTTCTGTGCTAGGGGACTCTGCTTCTTTCCTCTCCTGAAATACTCTGTTCTGTGTTGGAGGACTCTGCTTCTTTCCTCTCCTGAAATACTCTGTTCTGTGCTAGAGGACTCTGCTTCTTTCCTCTCCTGAAATACTCTGTTCTGTGCTAGGGGACTCTGCTTCTTTCGTCTCCTGAAATACTCTGTTCTGTCTTGGAGGACTCTGCTTCTTTCCTCTCTTGAAATACTCTGTTCTGTGCTAGAGGACTCTGCTTCTTTCCTCCCCCAAAATACTCTGTTCTGTGTTGGAGGACTCTGCTTCTTTCCTCCCCTGAAATACTCTGTTCTGTGCTGGAGGACTCTGCTTCTTTCCACCCCTGAAATACTCTGTTCTGTGCTGAGGACTCTGCTTCTTTCCTCTCCTGAAATACTCTGTTATGTGCTGGAGGACTCTGCTTCTTTCCTCTCCTTAAATACTCTGCTCTGCTGGAGGACTCTGCTCCTTCCTATATAACTTTCCTGTCCTGAAATACTCTATACCAGCCTTGGAACCTTTTCAACCTGGGGGAACCCCTTAAACTAACTTTCAAGTCTTTAGCGAACCTATTCTTTAATTACTATATCCACAGCTTACAGTACATTAGTGTGATGGTCCGTAGGAAAAATGCCTGTGGGAATAATGTCATCCGTACACATAGCCAAATAGATCATTGGTGTCAGGTAAACTGACCTGAGAAGCACAAATTTCTCATTGCTCAAGGAATCCTTGGAACCTCTGAATACTCCCTAGTTGAGAAACATTGCTCTACACTGTTGGAGCACAAAACGAAATGACTTTGCCTCAAATTTGTCCATTCAGACTGCTTGGATTAAATTTTTAAAACAATGTGTTGTTTTTTAATTATCTGACATTGTGATCAATGGCTTTGGTAATGAACAAAGCCAAATCGAACCCTAACACTTTTTTATAAACAAAGCCTGGGGATCACCACATTGCTACACATTTGTTTGTTAGTGAAATGAGTTAGGGATTAAAGTAGGGATCCAGTTACCAAAAAACAAAATCCTAAAATTTACTCCAATGGTGTAATTGAAATCTTAAAATTTTACCAAAATTTTAATTTTTTTCCAAAATTTCATTTTTTCTTAAAAGGAAAGTTTTGTTATATTTTGTTTCAGCCACATGTAACAACAATTTGGGTCCCTCAAGATAGTGCTAAAAATTGGGTCGTTCAGGGCCACCCTTGTTCTCAGCTACTTCACTTTAGGTTTTCCCTTTTAGGTTTTGTGGTTCTTTATTAATAAAGAGTTTTCAGTCATTGCTTTAGACGTGCCTGGGCCTCAGCCAGACCTTTGTCTTCCCTGTGCCTGATAGAGAGCGGACTTTCCCATTTTGGGAGACGGTCCAGAACCATAATCTGTTCCGTCAGACATAATTGCAGCTTTTTACTTAATAACAATATTACGACGGCCCTAACAGAGCTCGGCGATCAATCTGATGAGAGGTTTTAGAGGAAAAATTTATGGAGATAGTGGCTGTGTCAATTACCGTTGGCTTTATGTCTTTCGTACACTACAGATGACTCTGCACTCCCCGTAGATCAGAGCCCATGAGACACTGCGGTGGAGGAAGAGGCATGGTGTGTGAAGGCTGCCAGGGAATGGGACAAGGTCACTCAATAAACTTCTACGTGGCATGGCATTTAAGACATAACAAGGTCACATCATAAACTTTTTATGTGATTCTTGTCCCTTTTACTCCTGGGTCAGAGATGTGTAACTCTTTTCTGAGTATATCAGTTCTTGTGTACAATCTGGCATTCTGTACAATGCAAGAGAACACCTTAGCAGGGAGGATTCACCATACATGAGAATCAAAATTACTTTCACTGCAGTACTTACAGCTGCAGGATATAGTACCAAATACTTGAATATTAGTGTACCCAGAGGATGTAATAATGAAGGATTTAAAGGATATCATTGTTCACACCTGAATACAAGATTTTATAGTGTTGGTTTAATAAAGTAGTTTAATCTGTTGATTTAGCAACAGTCAAGGAATATTTGCTTAGCTTAGTGAATGTAATGAAAATTCACTTTGTACAGAAAAGCCAAATGCATGCAAGGTAATGTTGTGGTATGTAAATGTTTATATTATAATGTAAGAAATGATACAGAGTTATGAAAAAAAACATGTAGTATGTTGGGCACTCATCAGTGTATTGTTAGAATGCGGAAAAAGTCAAATGATCCCATACCTGGGTACCAAACAGAGTTAAAGAGGAGAAAAGAGAAGGCAAGTGTAAACAGAACATGTCTCTCTTTTTTCAATTTAAGCTATCCTTTGAGTGTATTTATTTCTAAATTATGGATCACACACAGATTCCTAATGTAATAAGCTTGCAATAACATTGTTGCATGTTATTAAGCTCATATTTGCATGACTAGGGTAGCTCCGATGTCCCCATCTTTTTGAGACTGCTCCAACCATCCCCCCTCCTCTAAATAACATAGGCCAACTCCATGTTTGGAACAAAATTGGCTGAGACAGCCATTTATTTAACAAAATTTAATAATTTTAACTTTATTAAAAAAATCAATATAAATAATCTGAATTCAAACAATATAAAAACAGTAATAACTTAACATTAACAACTTGACAATAACCTAACAGTAACTAAGAGTAGCTAACCCCAAAGATCTTAATTGGTTGCAGATCCGGGAAGGCACCCCCACCAAACCAAGTACCAACTAAAGTAAAACAGACTGATATTTTTGGCCCCCAGGCGCACCCCATCCTGCCCCAGGTGCCGATATCAACCATCCGCAGACTCAACTACCACTTTCCACCAGCTGTTAACCATCAATACTCTAACCCCATATACCCGTATACCATGCCGAAGATGAGTCCTTCTTTCACATTCCAGCATTCACAAGACCACTGCGTTCTCCGTACCCCAACAGCCCAATGATCCAAACCATTAACTGCCAACTCTACCCCCCTAAAACACAAGAGCAGGCGGGTGGGAAACTAACTCCATTATCAGTCACCTTCTGAAGCCCCCCACTTCCTATTCATCATTTTTACCAGTTACCAAAAAACTCCACCTACCTCTATAACACCACCATCATCCCCCTCCTGTTCCCTTATACTTTAACTCATAAAACAACTGGTTCCCTTTGGGCACCCAGTCATGTAGTCCCTCTGCCTATCTTGTTTCTTTATTTTACTTTGGGCCTACCTTAATACATTGCATAGTACATTAATGCCTAGTATATGACCATTGCCATGTTATGCCAATGGTGGACCAATCAAACTCACCTGCACCTTGGCATACTGTATTGCTTTGCAGTAGAAAACATTCAGGCAGGTTAATTTTTTTAGTGCTGAAGCCAATGGAAAATGAAAGGGTATGCTTGATGCAATACACATAAATGCACAACAAAAAATGCACATGAATTCATGCACAATTCATGTTCAAAAATCACAGAACAAGAAGCAGAGCTTACATATGTAATAAGTAGTAATGAATGGAACTAGGTTGCAAACTCTGTTGGGCGGGGTCCTCTACACCTTCTGTATCATTGTTTGAACTTCATTCTGTATTATTGTTTGAACAGGTATTCAGCTTTGTCATCTGCATGCCTCATTTATTGTATAGCACTGAAAAATATGTTGGTGTTTTTTAAATAAAAATTTACAACAATAATAATATAGGTAGTCCCCGTGTTACATATGAGATAAGGACTGGAGGTTTGTTCTCAAGTTGAATTTGTATGTAAGTCGGAACAGGTACATTAGTTTAACCCACCTGGCGGTATGATTAAAGAGGTTTTTATAATGCAAAAGCAGTACATTTTGAAATCCTCCTAATTATAAATTTCCTACCTGTTCCTGCCTACCTGCCTGCACAGTCCCACCCCCCAGGCATGCACTCATGAGCAGATGCCCAGCCGGCATTTGCTTCCCCTAGCCTTGTTTCCCCATCTTCCACACGTTGGGGACGCAGATGCCGGCCGGGCATCGCCAGCTTGCACAGATGCCAGGCCGGCATTGACAGGAGAAGAAGACGCCGACATCGCCGGAGGACACCGCTGACATCACTGGAGGACGCTGCGGGCACTGCTGGAGGATGCCGCTGCAACTAGGAACAAGGTAGAAGTTTTAACCTCCCTGGAAATTCCACCGCTTTTTGCATGGAAAATCAACCAGAACCACACTCGGGAATACCACCAGGGAGGTTAATAAATGCAATTAGGACTGATGTTTGTCTCAACATATTATTAGGCAGTGTGATGTCAGTTACTGTATAAAATCCTCACTGTGAGTTAAACACAAACAAAGCAGGAAAAAAAAACAACAACAACTTTATGGAGCCTAGACATACATTAACTGCAGCAAGCTGTGCTTTGATATGCAAAAACAAACAACTGCAGAGTTTGTCTTGGTCATTAAAGAGTTACAAGAGGCTGCAGGAGAGATCACCCACTTCATTGTTTCAGGAGAGATCCCCCACAGCTCTGTTTAGCAAAAGATTTCTTCTGCAGGTCATGCAAACCGCCCCCATGAAGCCACCGCCCTGCACACCAGCAAGCAGGGAAGCCCGTTCATATCTAAGAGTCGACCATATGTTGGATGTCCTTAGCTCGGGACTACCTAGAATTTTATTTCACATTTCAGTGAAAACTACATTGCTCCATGGAAGATCTTGGTGGGATACAGTAAAGGAAGTAATCTGCAAAGTGGAAATATTACTTTATTCATACTTTTTAAAAAGGTACCCCTGAATATAGATTATGTTACTTTTCCCAATAATTTTATACGTCTTAGGAGAGAAAACTTTATTTTTGTTTAATGTTTACAGGGGATCAGTCACACATTCAAGTCCTTACTAGTTGAACTGAGTAGAATTTTAAAAAAATGTCTAAACGCTGCAGATCTGAGCATATCTGTGTTATGAAACTGCAGATCACAGAAAAGCACATTCACAGCAATAGAAAAAATACTCCTGTCTCTTTAAAATAATTTCCTTGCTGATTAATGTAAACCTTACTAGATAGAACATCAGTCGTCTTCAGCAATGACCTGGCTAAATATCCTTACAATGCCTTATATAGGGAGGATGGTGGCTACACAATAATTGGCTTATGATAAAATATCAGACTTTGCAATGATACCTAAGAACAACCAATTGGCTAATGCAAATGATAGAAATTGAAAGTAAAATTGTGTTGAATATGATTCTGTAGAAAACCACATGGTTAAAGTATGGGCACTTCTGGGCAGTGCAAAAGTGATTCTGCAGAAATAGGCCGCTCATCCCTACCAGTGAACAGATATCCATACTGTTTTTAAACAAGGACTGTAATACATTACAAGGACTGTAATACACGCGTGCCTCCTATCAGCTGTGACTGCAAGTTCCCATGCTCCCTGGGCTATACTTATCAATGATAAGTATAGCCCGGTGACTGTGGGAACTGAACTCAGATTAACTCTCAATTGAGAAACTCCATTGAGAGTTCATCTGCAGTTCCACTGCGATCACGGGCCACTAGAGGTTAATTAACCTCTAGTGCCCCGGGATCGCAGTGGAATCCCAGGGCTGCAATCATTCTTGCATCCCTGGGGATCCTCCTGTTTGGGATCCCCGGGCACTAGAGGTTAATTACCTCTAGTGCCCGGGAATCGCAGTGGAACTGCAGATGAACTCTCAATGGAGTTTCTCCATTGAGAGTTCGTCTGTAGTTCAGTTCCAACAGTCACTGGGCTGATAAGTACAGTCCGGTGACTGTAGGAACTGAACTGCAGATGAACTCTCAATGGAGAAACTCCATTGAGAGTTCATCTGCAGTCACAGCTGACAGAAAGCAACCCCGTGCCTCCTATCAGCTGTGACCGCAAGTTCCCATGCTCCCGGTTAATTAATTAACCTCTAGTGCCCCGGGATCGCAGTGGAATCCCAGGGCTGCAATCATTCTTGTTGGGGATTACCTCTAGTGCCCGGGAATCGCAGTGGAACTGCAGATGAACTCTCAATGGAGTTTCTCCATTGAGAGTTCATCTGTAGTTCAGTTCCAACAGTGGAAACTGAACTCAGATAAACTCTCAATGAAGAAACTCCATTGAGAGTTCATCTGCAGTTCCACTGTGATCCTGGGGCACTAGAGGTTAATTAACCTCCAGTGTCCCAAGATCGCAGTGGTACTGCAGATGAACTCTCAGTGGAGTTTTTCTCACTCTGTGCCTCCTATCAGCTGTGACCGCAAGTTCCCACGCTCCCCGGGCTGTACTTATCAATGATAAGTACAGCCCATGACAGTAGGAACTGAACTCAGATGAACTCCATTTAAAGTTCATTTGGAGTTCGCCTTTTTTTTTTTTTTTTTTAAACACAAATTCGCAAAGTCGAATTCCGTGTTTTTCGGGTCGGTTCTGCCTGAATTCGAACCGCCATTTTTGGGTTGAATAAAGGGACAACACGAATTCCAACACCAACACTAGTGTTACAAGTTGTAGCTGTTATCAGAACATGTTTCCCCAGTTTACCATCTCTTTATTCCTGTGAAAACCCAGAATTTTGACACTGTGACATTGGTTACTAGAAAAAGGGTGAATTTGTGGGGGCATTGGCAGCTCTACATATCTGACCAAGATTCTAAAATGTTTCTTATACAAACTCTGGTAACGTAAATCTCTATAAACTAATAAAATTCGAATATACATCTATAAAACTTTAAAATGACTCTGGATTCCCTTTAAGATTACATTGCACAAACCATAGGACTGCGAGTCCACAAGAGTTTTCCTTCCCTTCTTGCGGTTTTCAAATAACAATATCTCTATCAGCGAGCTTGTAAGACAGGAAGTAATAAACAATTGTCTTGCAGGGCCTCGCCCACGGCCTTTGTAAAATTAGAAAAGTCATATTTACACTACTGGAGGGTTTCTGTCAGCGGCGGGTCATGTAAGACGTAGAAGGAAGGAGCGAAAGAGCCCAATGACTTCACTTATTAAGAAGCCGCAAGGGGTTGGGGAGGGGGGGAGGGGGGCACCAAGATCTGCACTCCATAATTCTCTGTATAAGTCACAAAAGAAAGTTTTTAGTAGATTTGGGGACACATTGGGTCTGATTTATTAAAGTTCTCCAAGGCTGGAGAGTATACACTTTCCACAGTGAAGTTGGGTAATCCAGAAAATCTGGAATGAATTTCTTAAAAGTAATTTGCTATTTGTTAGGAAATGTTTTCTATCCTGGACCAGGCCCAATCCAGGTTTTCTGGATATTCCAGCTTTACGCTGGAAAGTGTATTTTCTCCAGCCTTGGGGAACTTTAATAAATCAGGCCCATTGTGTATGCTGGTTTTTTTTTACCAAATGAAAAAAATATATATTCTTTTATATTCTTTTGACCCCCAGTATTCCTGAGTATTCCTTCTCTTTAAGCCCAAATGAGTATTTTAGCCTCCAAATGTTATATCAATTTGTAATTAAATACCCAGAAACCTTACAAATTCTTTACTGACTGCTTTAACCTCTACTACACCCTGCTTGAAGCCAGAATCTGGGAGCTATATAGAAGATGGACCGGAGTCCTCCAGCAGAACAAAGTATTTTAGGGGAGGAAGGAGCAGAGACCTCCATCAGTGCAGAGTATTATAACAGAGGAAAGTTAAGTAGAGAAAGCAGTGGAGTCCTCCAGCCGTGCAGAACATTTCAGGAGAAGAAGGTAAGAGGAAGGAGCAGAGTCTTCCAGCGGATCAGAGTATTTTATGAGAGGAGAGATAAATGAAGGAAGGCACAGAGTCCCCCAGCAGAGCAGAATATTTTAAAAGAGGAGAGTAAAAGAATTGAGCAGAGCAAAGAATTGTAGGAGAGGAAAGTAAAATGGAAGAAGCTGAGTCCTCCAGCCAAGAGTACTTTAGAAAGGAAAAGTTAGATAGAGGAAGAAGCAGAGTCCTCCAGGAGTGCCTAGTGTTTTAGAAGATGAGAGCTTAGTGGAGGAAGGAGCAGAGTCCTCCAACAATGCTGAGTATTTAATGAGAGGAGAGATAAAGGAAGGAGCAGAGGCCTCCA
>NC_092859.1:22753280-22787218 GCF_032062135.1 Pyxicephalus adspersus
AGAGTCCTCCAGGAATGCCGAGTATTTTAGGGAATGAGAACTTAGTGGAGGAAGGAGCAGAGTCCTCTAACAATGCCGAGTATTTAATGAGAGGAGAGATAAAGGAAGGAGCAGAGTCCTCCAGGAATGCCTGAGTATATTAGGAGATGAGAGCTTAGTGGAGGAAGAAGCAGAGTCCTCCAACAATGCCGAGTAGAAGAGAGGTAAAAGAAACAGAGTTCTCCAGCCATAGAAAGTACTTCTAGGGCCAGTTAGATAAGGGAGCCCTTTAACAATTCAGAATACTTCAGAATACTTCAGGAGAGAAGAGTTAGAGGGAGCGGAGTCCTCCAGCCATGCAGAGTATTTCAGGAGAGGAGAGTAATATAGAAAGAGCAGAGTCCTCCAGCAGTGCATAGTATTTCAGGAGAGGATAGACACTGGACATGTCATTGTTTGCAACCTGCCAGCTAATTGAATGTCTATATTTCTCTTTGAAGAGTCAGTTTTTAAAATCACTCAAAACATGAATTTAAATCAGCATTTTTACACTTCTGCACAACAATGGCGAGCTGTTAAAACGTTTCAATAAATGGAATAAAGTAAGAGCCGCTGAATATAATACGCATTGTGCTCACAATAATTCCCACTCCCATAAAATCCGTGCGAGGTCCCATAATGCCTCGGCAGAACAGGTGAATTGACGGCAGCCGAAAGGCCCATTTATTAGATGTGAAAATGTGACAGCTATGAAATGTGATGCTTTGTATAAATAAATGAAGCGTGCCTTTAAAACATCTGTGGCTAATTGTAATTATTCACTTATAAATGACATCCAGGCAGCGATGAGATACCACAGCCGTAGCAGCTTAAACGGCGAGAGCATTTGTTAGCCCGGATTGATTTCTATAAAAGGGTTTATATCGCTTGTTTACAGCAAAAGCCATTTCAAAGTTTATTTCAGAGAGAAAGAAGAACAAAAACATTTACTTCTTAAACACTGGCCCGAAGACATTGAATACAAAGCAAAAGGGAAGATATTATATCATCTCTCTGTGGCTTTTATAGGATGTCTGGGCGATCTGTCACAAGAATAAGTCTTTGCCAGGGCCAGCCAGAATAGGTAATTGGAATAAACAATGGGACACAGATCTGTAACTTTGCTGTTTGTTTTACAACTTTATCTCCAGCTGAGCCATACAGTTCCATGATCTCAACCACGTTGCCAGTCACATGCTGAGAAATTCACATCTATACATAAAACTGGTATAGATATAAATATTCACCCAGTTGGTGAGATGTATACAGTTCTCTTTGATTTCAATCAAAAAATGACTTCAATGTAGATTACATAAATAAACCTTGAATAATAATAATAATAATAACTAAATCTCCAAAAAAGCAGCAATATACAAAAAAATAAATTGTTTTATCATGAACAAGTATTTCTTATTCCATCATGGAGAAATCTTATATGGGACTTTTCAGGCGCCATTCTACGTAACATCTAATATTTGTAAAAACATATTTTCTGTGAGATTGCTTACATATAGCAACACTGTACAATATAAATATATTTGTCAAAACCCATCTACAGTTCTCTTTTCGTGTTAGAATAACAAATATATGGTAGTATAAGAACAAGGCTCCCTTTGCACTGTGCTTCCATCAGAAGCCAACAAATTTATCATAAACAACAATAATTGAGCACTTACCCCTTCACTCATATACTTGGGACATTTATCATCAAGTTGGAGAACCTCTCTGTCTGATCTATGTGTTGTAACAGATCTGAAGGAGCCCAATACTAAGTATTGCTTGCATCACACTTTCTAAGGGTGTCAAAGAGTGAAAGAAGTCAATTATGATATTTGAGGAGGTCAAGAACATGAAGAGCTCTGCAAGAAGGTCAAAGAGTAAAGGAATATAAACTTCACAGTGATAGAACATAGTTTTGGTGCTTATGATGGATAATATCATGTGTGCTTTGGAACTTATCTTGTACAGAGAAATGGACATTCCAGTGGGTAGCTTCATTGGCTAAGTTTCCTGTTGATCCCTTTGTGAGAAATGTAGACAAAACAGTAGGAAGAAAGCTCCAAACCAGGAGTATTTGTGTCCAGAAAATAATTTATTCTTAATAGGTTAAAACATTGAAGTCAGTGCATTTAGAACACAATGGTAAAAGGATAATGTGTAATCAGCTGGGCCTTGTGCTAGCTCCTTGTGCTCTAAAGCTGCGTACACACTTGCAATTTTTGTTGTTGGAAAGGATCTTTCACGATCCTTTCTAACGACAAGGGACTGCACGATGAATGAACGGTGCAGTACATACAGCACCGTTCATGCTCTATGGAGAGGGGAGGGGGAGAGCGATGGAGCGGCACCCTGCTGCGCGCTCTCCCCCTTCCCTTTTATTAGGATCGGTTGTCGTCCATCGTCCGTGGATCCGGCAGGACGGTCGTTTGGACGATGGACGAAACTGACTGTACACACGGCAGATTTTCGCCCGATATTTGGCCGATGCCGATTATCGGGCGATAAAAATCTGCCGTGTGTACGTAGCTTAAGTTCTCGGTTTCGTCATGATTGACTGTTTATCTTGTTCAAACAGTCTTTCAGGTGCAAAGTGAAGAACCACAGTCTTTCTCAAAGTGAGGGATGTCAATCTTGTTCTCTACAAAGGTCAAAGAAAAAAGTGTAAGAAGCTTTTACAGCATAATGGTCCAAAAGACCCCTTTACCAGTTTGCATAATGACATTTTTTTGATGGATGAGGCAAATCATTCAAATAGCAAGGACCAGATTGAATTTGAGAAGATTGATTGTGTCTGTTGGAAGGCAGAATGAAGTGTGGGAAGGTATAGCTTAGAATACCCTGGCAAAAGTAGCCAGGAACTGAAACCATTACTAGCTATATGGTACAAGTAAAAAATGGATCTCCATGGCAAGGTAAACTTTGCAACCCAACATCTTTATTGATAGTAAGCACCAACAATGTTCCCCGTCTGCACTATTTGTATTGCCATGACCTTATCAGACACCAGCTGCCTTCAATATATCCTTTCTTGTGAAGTGGCAGTGAGATGCCCAGGTTTCATTCTGGTTTACTGCAGAGGCGTAAATATTGTAGCTGGAGCACTCCGTACATCCGCCAGGCCCTAGGATCTGGTGAAAAGCAAAACTTATTTTAGAATAAGAGCTGAGTTTACATTTGCAGAATTCAGTTCACTCATCCCCACTTTTTGCACATCCGCCACAATCTGTATGACATTGACAGGCCAAAGAAAGTGAAGAGGCCACACTGCTGGTATGAGGAGCTGGGAATGAACAAACGAAGGGACAGAGGATGAACGGAAAGGAGCAGGACACACACACAGGTCTCCTTAGCAGGAAGACACGCTGTGTCACCATGAATTATTGTTAATTTGTAGGAACAGTACACTTAAATCGAGGAAGGCAGGCGGTGCTGGTAATGCGGCTTTATAATGAGATAGGAGAAAGCTCGGACAGAGATGATTCACTCAATTAGCGGACAAGGCTTTTAGTGTCTCCGGGAACGGCCTCATTACTTAGCGGCATCTAAGCACTCGCTTGTTTCCTTTTCTGTGTCACTTAGAAAAGGGTAAATATGATAATCTGGGAAGTGAAAGTGGCTCACGCCATTGGCCGCGTCTTTCTTAAGTGAAGGCAGAAGAATGATTTAAATGATAGTTTTGTTGATGTGACAGACACACAAACTGCTGGCGTCACGCTGAGGGAGGCTGTCAGGACTGGGCCGCACAAGTGTTATTAGCAAGAATTTCTGCACGAAACTGACACTTTTCGCCAGCTGCGAAGGACGAGTTGTCCATTGTCATTTTTGAAAAATTGTATTTTATGTCCGTCTGGTGACAAGGCGGTCTGATTGAGTTACACAGTTTCAGAAGTTGACATCTGTATTTATAGATATCTGTGACACCTTTGATAATCATTATCACATTAGTTGTCTGTTTTTTTCTTTTTCATACACTCAGAATGGAACAGATCTATAAAATGGGGTTACTGTCACCAGATTAATGAGCAATCTCAGCTGGAGAAGACACTTTATCAAGCAGTTCCATTGGCTGATGTCTGTTGCAAAAACCATCAACAGCAATTCCTTAATGCAGGGGTCCCCAACCACCGTCTGACAGGTGGGCCACGGCTCTGGCGGTGTCAGGAGAAGGACCCCGGTTGGGGGGGTGCACCGGCCAAAGCTGCAGACCATGTCTCCTGTACGAATCGCAGGTTCAGTGCAGTGGGCAGGTTGTGTCTCTGGTTTGAGCCTGGGATGGTAGAGTGGGTGGGTTCTGGCATCATGATGTAATTCTGGGGGGAAGTTTGTTCCCCTTTGAGTGACACATGGCTCCCCGCCCATGCGTGGCCCAGAGTCTGTAAGTTTAATGGTCTGTGAGCTCCAAAGGGTTGGGGACCACAGCCTTAATGTATGGCAGGTTCAACCTAAACACCAACCAACATTTTTTCAGGTATTTTAGGTTTTTCTTCAGGTCATCTGAACTCTGCTTGAGCTTTGTGTGCAGTGAAAATATTCCTGCAAATACCATATGTGACATTTGAACCTGCCACCTGCCATAGCAGACAATATTTTAAAATTCATGTAATCCTTACAATTTAGCCCCTCCCCTGAAAAAAAGCCTAAATACTATACAAAAATAGTAGTAAGTAAAATATACTTATCCAAGACAATAGTTTATGACCATGGTATTGCTAAGGATTCAGTGCAGGAGCCCATTCTAGCAGGTTTTCTAGGAGACAGCGATAAAGCTTAATGCTGTCATGGGCGAGTAAGCTGGAAGCTGCGGTCTGTATAAAGTATCCTTTATTTTTTACCCAAAATTTTACATTTTTTACAATTTAAAGGCTTTTGGGTTTTGGTTTGACATGCGGGGGGGGGGGGGTAATTAATTGGTTTTATATGACTTTTAGTACAAGGTCCTATTTGAGTGAGCTAGTATGTTATTTCTAATGTTCTATTTTATCTAATGTAGAGAAGAGTCAATGGTGGAAGATTTCCTCTAGACGGCAGCCGGACAGTAATCATAAGAAGGGCCCCCACAAGCCCTCTAAAGTATGGGCTCTAGTCCCAACCCTTGTTCTTACATCACTGTTTTGTGACTTTGTTCCTGGGCAGTCAACTGATTTGAAAAGTTCTGCAATGGAATTACCATTACAGTTGATACAGATTTTCATTCAAAAGGAGTGCACATTGAAGAAGTGATCGGGGACACGTTTTATTTTATCATAATGCTACTAATGCAATTTAGGAAAGGGTCTATAAATGGAGTTGCCATTTATTACCATAAATCTGTTTCACTGTTCCTATTACGCATTGCCTAATAAATAGAAATGATAAATCTCCCCCATTGTTGCAGTTAGGTTCTGTGGCTCCTGAGAGGCTGCAAAGAAGGGTGCATTTTCAGTAATGAACTGTCCAGAGATGAACAGGAATATTTTGCCACAACTGTGACCTTGCATTTGCTATGGCATCCCTGCTGCTGGAAATCCCTGATTTCAAAGCAGTAGTTAGATACCCGTGGCTGCCGCAAATTCATTTCCCAGCTTGACAGAATCTGCTTGAAAAAATTCTTCTTTGCTTCTGTAATTAAGATTGACCTGTGTATGGAGCATTTTACTTGTGCCCAGGAGTAGTCAGATGCAGCATATGGAATGGATACGATCCAACTGACACCCAGATACACTTTGTTCCTTGTCTATATCGTCTCAGTATTGTAATAAGTGAATCTTGGATCCTGCCGCCATGCACTTGGCAATCTACTCTAGGCAGAATCTACCACCTCCAAATGGAAATTATGATAGAAAGTACCAACCTTTAAAAAAAGAAAAAAAACATTTTTTTACTTCATCAAATGCTAATTAAAATGCATGTAAGCGCAGATAATTATACATATGGTTTTGGACAAAAAGCTTAGCCTGGCACTGCGTTTGGCTCGATCGTAATCAAAACATTTTGCTTCCATATGGCATTGAGTTAATTACTTTTATTCTCCCTCATCGTCATATTTCTTCTTTTTTTGGATAGTCCGCGGCTCACCTCTTCCTAGCCCCAGCATATTGATGGTGTCGAAAGTCAACGTAAGTGGCGGTGCCAGCGACGGCTGCATGTTGGCTGCCTGCGATTTTTTTCTGGCAGGGAAATTCTTTGTAACTGGGAAAAAAACAGGCGCAACGTCTCTTTCTTAGCACTAGCCAAAAAGAAAAAAACGATGGCAGTTTTTTGCTGTTGTCTTCCCTGAGTATAGATTAACCCACGCGATCTGACCCGCTGCTTCCGCTCCTAAACCAGTCAGCGGGTCATTTTATGGCAGCGATTGTGTCAGTTATTGACGAGATTAATGGAGATTACTCAGAATCTCTCTGCCAGATATTGATGCCCCAATGCTGCCTTCAATTTACAGAATGAATTACCTGCAAGAAAGAAAGAATAGAAGACATTGACGGATGCAAATTTAAATTAATATGCTTTGTTTATAAGTCCATCCAGAAGTTTCCTTCTGGCTTCATCTCTGACCTTACCATTAAATACACCGCCAAATGCATTCCACCAAAGGAAAAATGGGGACTTAAAGGTTTATCCCGGGAGAGTTCCAGGCCTGGAAACCTTCCTGGTTTTACTACCTGCACCATACAATCAATCATTATCTCTTTGGCATGTGTTTTAGCTTGATATCTTACGAAACCTCTTTCACAATTCCATTCTGGTGTGATACATTGGGCCTGGTTTAATAAAGTTCTCCAAGGCTGGAGGGGATTTACTTTCATCAGTGAAGCTGGGAGATCCAGCAAACCTGGAAAGGATTTCCTAAAAGTCACTTGCTATTTGTTAGAAAATCCTGGACCACATCCATTCCAGGATTGCTGGATCACCCAGCTTCAGTGATGAAAGTGTATCCTCTCCAGCCTTGGAGAGCTTTAAAAATCAGGCCCATTAACTCCAGCTATTTGGACATAGAAACATGTTTCTTTAAGGCACTCCATTCATTTGATGGGTGTGCCAGTGAACCTGAATGAGTAAAGAATTGTATCAACTGCTTTCAGTCTGATGTGGTGCACAGATGTGCATCCCCCTAATAGGTGCCAATAAGAACGAACTCACATTTATTAATTTATTTCATGTATACGAAACATTTAACTATCAAATGTATCCCAACAATATAGACAGCCCTATTCATAGGCGTGAATAGGGCTGGTTACGTCATTATCACTACTACTCTCTCCAGTTTTCTTGACATCCATATGCAGCACAGAGACGTGCCATGTGAAGCCGACACCTGAGGTGTAGTTACTTGAATGACCAAGGTTCCTGGAGTGGGATTACTTTCCTATTTGTTTTCCTGTTTCTTGCATTGTTTAGTAGTTATGTACTTGACCTCTAATGACTCGCAGCCATTGTTTTCTCACTTCTCTATTAAGTATTACTTCCTCTGAATTTTGGTGCACTGCATTGTAAGAATTGCTGCATGTCCTGTTTTCACCATGGAATTTTGGAGCACTGTTAGCCCATTGATTGTGATGTTGAAATAAATAGAGTACATAAAGAAATGCTGTGCTGTACATAGCTTTCTGAAAACCTTAGAGCACCCTGCCTCAATACTCCCAAAATCTCTCAGTTCTGATGCAAGCAGTGGCATTCTGCAAATATTAAAATACATTGATGGGTATCAGTCTAGAAGATCGAGTATTATAAGCCACGCTGATCACACTGGGTAAGTCCCCATTCCCAAGATAAAAGAATTGAAATCCAGCAGAAACAAGTAGACCAGGGACAGTGAGGCTGAGGAGGAAAGGGTTAGATGATGCTGGGCTTCCATCTGCAGCAAAATGAGTCGGGCTGTTTCTGACTTGCTACAACTAATGCACATCTAATGTTAGATGCTCACAATGGGCAGTGAAATCAAAATAAGTACCCGAGATAGGCCTGTACAACTGTGCAATACTGAGGGAAAGTCTGGAGTTCACATGTAACCCAATGGCTGTACAATGGACATCAGCTGCATTTGGAAAAATGAAGTTTTTTGCCACCAGTTTACGACCGATAAAATTTCTTTACCAAATAAGGAGTTATGAGCACGGGCAATAATAGAATAAAAAAAAAAAAGAAAAGATTGTGTGTTTTTTTGCAACTAATTATATCTTGAGTTGCAATTTCTGAGGACTAAGAAATATTTTGATCCAGGATCTGAGCCAATTGACCTTGGCGGCTCATGAAGGATTTTTTTTTTCCTCTTGTATGACAAAATTGTCAACATTTGCACAGTTGGTTGTGTATGGGCCATCTATGAGAACTCAATGGATATCACCATTTTCATTACCTTATTAGCTATGCAACTTAGTTCCCTAAGAAGAGTGGGCTGCCTCATGTGACTGTCTGTATTTTACCTATGGCAAAGGAGAAAAATTAGCTCTACAGACACCCCAGTGCTGGTATAATTAAGGAAAAAGCAGCTTACCCCTCCCTGTGCTAAGATTAAAGCTGCCCGTACACGTATAGATGGGTGCACAACAACAATAAACTCTTAATATCAGCCATTTACTTGGATTACTGCCATGCACCTATTGGCATCCATGTCATTCAGCCAGGAGCAATCTCTAACAGCCACCACCAATGGAAGCGCTCTCTGCCATTACGATAACAACCAACGAAGGCATAGTAGTATAGTAAATGGTGGGATTAGTAAATTCTATTGGTCATTAATGGCAAAGAAATAAAACCATCCCTACTCTAACTATAATAAAATACTGCTGTCATAAACACATTTCCTAATACCTCCATGTTCCAATGCCAAAATGTAAAAGAAACATTATCCCTCCTTACATTTATTTGCTCTCCAAAACAGTTCTAACATATCCTTACAATATGGATGCTGTCATTCCACCCTTTTATAGAAAGAGGAAGTTTATCAATTCCTAATTCTCATCTGCCAAGGGTAAAATGCCATGTAATGCATTATAATTTCCCGTTATTTCTAGTGGGGAACCTGCAAAATCTTCAGCAAAATGTTTGTAATTTGTGAACTTCATGGGCCCGATTTACTAAAGCTCTCCAAGGCCAGAGAGGATACACTTTCAACAGTGAAGCTGGGTGATCCAGCAAACCTGAAATTGATCTGGTCCAAGATTCAAAACATTTGCAAGCAAAAAGACTTTGAAGAAATCCATTCCAGGTTTGCTGGACCACCCAGCTTCACTGCTAAAAGTCTATACGCTCCATCCTTGGAGGGCTATAATAAATCAGGCTCCATGAATCTCAAGGAATCCTTTGTAGAGTCAAACTCCAACCTCATCCCTAGTGGCAATCTAGAGTACGTTTGGTTAAGTGTGGTGTAGTGGGATAGATAGTAGTGTTGGTTATTCTGTTACCTGTAGGGTTTAGGACAAAAGAGAAAGAAGTAAGAGTAAAGTCTTAAAAGGGAGGTGAGGACATGGAAGGGGGTAGGTCTTTTCCATGGGAAGTATGGTTGGGGAATGAGGATAAATATTGGACTTGGCATTGACACCTTCATGGGCTTGGTTTGATTTTTCAATTGGAAGTAAACTAAGGTCAGACTCCTAGGGCATATAGTGCTCTGTCCAATGGTTTTTTGAAGTCTTGTGGTGTCGGTCAATGTTTCTATTTGATCAGATACCAGTTTATAATTTGACTTGAGAACCTTGACAGACTGTAGGTTTAGCCGTTTGCAAGTTTTTTGCTAATGTCTGTTACTGTCACTGCTATATAGATAAACATTCAAAGTTTAAAATAAATCAAAATATTAAAAAAAGGAATAATCTTTTTTTGATTGTGTACAAATGTAATAAACATATGCAAATATTGTGTGAACTATACTTTTTATGAATTAAGCCTTTTGTCAATAGGAAATACACCCCCAAGTCAGAGCTTGTTATCTGAGCCAACCTTCCCCTAACATTGCCCCCATATAACAGTGTTTTTTTTTAAGGTTTTAAATCAGTGTATTCTGAGTTATAGTCAACAAGTTAATTTTCATACAAACACTGAAAAACCATTCCATTTAGCTGAGCCCATCTGTAAATTGTCATCATTTGATTTTGTTTGTTGGATTGGAGCTACAAGGCTTCGTATCATCCACGAGAGGCGCTGTTTCCTTGGAACTTCCCGTCTCTAATGTTTCCCTTTATACCCTGCTGTGTCGGCTATTAATAAATGATCAATACAAATAAGCAGAGAATGAGGGAATAATAATCAGAACGGTGTTATTCTATGTTTTATCGAGCACAGACAGACAAGTAAAGCAAGAAGAGACCTGGCTTATCCAAGGATTTTGATCCCCTTTAAGCAGGTCATTGATTCCTACTGAGGAGCAGAAATGATTTGTATGTCATTGTTGTGTGACGACCACACGGAGCCTCTTCTGGAGGAGATGCACGATTGTTCTTACAGTGTGAGAGAGCATTAGTGGTATTGATCTAATAGCCCTGACAAATGAGACAGAACTTCGCTAATAGCATCTCATACCGGGAGACTAATGTCAGTGTCTATTTAAAGAGCTATTGTCACTCCCCTAGACTACAGAGGTGGCCCCGAACTGGAGATCCGCTAGGAAATATACAGCTATTTAGACCGGTAAGTATTCAGCAGGAGGCTGAAGGACCCGAGCATAAACTCCACCTTTAGGACCTCCGTGAAACATTTCAAGCAGATTTTATATCAGCTAATAAAACCATACAGGATTCGGGTTGGTTTTTACAAGCTGGGATAAATGCTGTTTGGACAGAAGTCCTCTAGGCCATGTGCTGCCACTTGGAGATTTGCCCGGGGCTTGCAACTTTTTCTTACATTGTTAAAGTCTTTTCAATTCTGACATTGCTTAAAGTGGGCCTATCATCAGTTAAAGTTTTAATGTTAAGTCAATGCATTCTAAATAATGTGCCTGTGTTGCATTTGCAGGTATTTACTAGTGTTGGTGTTCGAATTTGGGTTGTCCTTATATTCGACCCGAATATGGCTGTTCGAATTCTGATAGACCCGACCCAAAAAACACAGGATTCGATACATGGGAAAGGAAGGAAAGCTTTCCTCAGCCAATCAGGGAGCACTATCCCTATTCCTGGATAGAGTTTCTCTGACCAGGAACACAGGACTCCCGTGTTCTTGGATACAGAAACTCTATCTGCTCTGCTACCCTGATTCTTCTTGCAGTTCTTTACAGTCCCGAAAAATAACTCAAATTTTCCCACCATTGACTTTAATGGTGTTGGAATTCGGCATTCGATCACCCGAACAATATCCCCCTATTTGATCGAATATCTGTCGAGTCGAATAGTGAGATATTCGACCAACACTAGTATTTACTAGATTGAGAGATCTTAGTACAATGTCTTCATCTGCTTTTCTTTCTAGAAGGAGGCACCATATTGGTTCAGCCAGGGTCACATCTACTCCCAGACTGAGATGTCACATCAGAGATGGCACAGCAATATAAATGGTGGTGCCTGTACAGTTCTTCACACTTTTCATAACTGCTTAACAAGGGACAGCCTCTTAAATTGTGACTTGTTACAAAGTTCTAATGATGCAATATGATCACTGGGAGGGAGGAGACTGAGTAAATGCTTCCTCCTGTATGTAGCAAACTGATAACATGTCAAAAATGTTTTCAAAGATGCAGCTAGGTTCACTTTGAATAGCCTTTAGTGTGGACCTTCAACTGTGATGAAAGGTCTGCTTACAGTGGCTGGGCCTCTTCACCTTTCTCAAATCTCCTACAATAAGTTGCTAAAAATGTAACTTTAAAGGAAAAAGTTTGAATTCTACACACCTTACCCTATTCTTCTGCAATACTGGGCACAGAGTAAGCATAGTCTCATGAGAAGACCCTCCAGTCCATTGCAAAAGTGTCTTCTTGCAAGATTCCGCCTGCTTTGTGTCTCACAGCACCCTTTCCCAAAGATTGATGACATCTTCCCCAACTAGGAAGGAGATGGGGTAAGGTAAATATAATTCTTCAGGTAACCCCAACCAATATATTTTACCAACCTATAGTAAGTGCATTGAGAAAAGGAAGAGCCAGTGTAAGATGACCTTTCATGTCTGATAGAAGGTCAGCTTTAATAATGGACTGAATGAACTGAATGGGATGAAAAATAAGTAAATGGATTTTGGACTTGCTAGCTCAAGGTGCTAGAAAGCAGCAGTTCACTTAACTGTTGAACTTTTCTTGTTTAAGCAAACTGACAAAATAGGGGCAGCACCACTAACAATGTAATTACCAATTTTTTGTTTGGCATTGACAAAGTAACAACAGGCTGTGTCCACAAAAAAAGTACCATATCATTTTCCCACCCCCAAGGAGCCTGTCAGGTCACATGACAGAAATCAAATAATAATAATAAGGAAGTATTCCATTCTAATTCTACTGCCTTTTACACATGTACAAAATGAGTTCTACTTATGTTTCTTTCATTTGTTGAGTTGTTTTGGGCAGTTTGCTTCCAAGAGTGCTTCATTCCTAGCCTTTTGGTTACATAAAAATGTTGGGAAATCCAATAAAAAAAAAACTGGAATGTGGAAGAGAACATTATAGTCTGTGAAATCCTGTATTTAACAGGCCAAAAGGTTTGAGATAAGGTAAACCAATTGTTAAGGGCTACATACGTTGTAAGTTTAAGGTAAAATGTTTGTGTGAGTTTGCCTCACCCTCATACCCCTGTACCCTTATTCTCATTGCAATTTTTGGTCTGCACATATTTTGCATCTCACTGGATACTTGCACTATAATATTCCAATAGGTCCCAATTCTTTCTGGTGAACAACAAAAAAACATAAACTGCTAAAAATTCTCAAGAAAATTTGTTTTTAGTTCTGTTATAACTGTATTTTTCCATAAAACATCCAAAACTTTTTGTTTTACGTTTTTGAGAGAGAAGAGTCTATGTCAAGTCTGTATTGTTCTTTGTGTGACTGCTAAGAAGAGTCCCTCCCTTTTTCTGTCCCATGTCACCTTGTGTATTGGGTGCAAAGGGGTTTCATCAATACAAAAAGAGAGGTTTCATCTCCCTAATGGAGGTAAAGGTAGCAATAAAAACTTGTTTCCAAACCATTCCTTCTCTAACCAAAGATTAAAATACTTTATTATTATTAACATTCATAAAAAAAGAATCTAAAACATTACCGCAATTAATTGACACACTGATAATGTACGTAGAAATAACAGTAGGGACAGTTTTTTTTACCCAAAGAAATTGGTTGGAAAATGTTGTAGGAAAGTAAGAGTGAAGAATTCTGCCGCATGACATTCCAGGGATAAAAATAATAAATGAACAAAAGAGGGAAAAAAAAGAAAGCAAGAGACATGTTTTCTTCTCTTCCCACTTGAACATTAGTCTTAAAACAACTGGTTTTACTAATTCCCGGCGACTGGCCTTGAATTACCTTCTCCTGAGCCTCCTCTGAGCTCCAAGATGAGAGTGTGTAATGGGGATCTGTTAATTAACTAAGAAGCAAACTTGCACGGTGGGGATCAAACGCTGGATGCATCTATTGGCTCCTGCGGGGAAGATGAAATGCACTGCGAACTTTAAAGACTTCCCGTCATTAGCGGGGACCTTGGCTGCTCGGAGCCCAGACCCCTCCTGTTCCAACGAACAATGAGGACAATGAGCGTCGAAATGAAACAGGGCATCCGGGAACAAAAGAACGCGCTACTCACCCACCGCGCCAGAGAGAAGCATGGAAGAAAAGAGAGTGGAGACGCTTGTTCTTCTCGTCTCCTGTCTACTTTTAATTAATTTATGGCTGCCAGCGACAATCACACGCCGAACACTCAAGAACATTGTGCTGTGTTAAGTTGTTACAAGTCCTGTTTACTCGTAGGCCGGCGGAAGAAAACAGAGAGCCGGACGAGACGTGGAGATGCCGACAGGATTATTACATTTTCTTCTTTAATGTGAAAGCAGAAAGATGATCAGAGGAAGAGACGGAAAGTGATTTGCTTCTTAAAAGTTATTTAAAGTTGGGCCTTCTCATAATAAAGTCTGCCATATTGTGGGCGGAGATTGTAGTCTGCCCATCAGCTCATTGGGCTTTATAATCCATTGTAAACTAAATTCTATAGACAGCAAAGTACTGGAGCCCCTTCATATCTCTGCAGTCCATACACAGGTTAAAATGTGGTATTCCATGTGTCAATGCGTGTTAAAATGCTAATTTTGCAACAGGATTTGCATTCAACATGTTGCAATGCATTCTTAATAAAGAAAATTGTAATTGATGCCTAAATCTCTATTTGTTTGTTTTCACAAGTTACATTTACATGATGTAGGAAAAAATATATTGCACGATGCTTGATTGCCCCTTCTATGCCCCTTACAGCAATACGTAATTTAGGGGAAAATAACATGATTCATTTGATCATAAGTAATATCATCTACAATGATGATTTGGGGTGTAGCTAGAAATCACAGGGCCCTTAGGCACAATTTGCAGGACCCCAATCAGTGGCAAATGGGCGACATTGCCTTTTGTCCTAATATGTTCATTAAACCTCAATGGTCAGAGGTTGGCAGCCTGTAATGTACCTCTGTAGAGTCCTATTTATGCTGCTTTATACTGGTGCATGATTAACTTGTTGTAACCAGGTAATCTGAATTGGGAGCAGGCATATACTGTCCACAAACTGTGTGGTTCTTGCCCACTTCAAAGAATACCTCCCTTTTATTATTATTATTATTAAACTGGATTTATTTAGCGCCAACATATTACGCAGCGCTGTACATCTCTTGTATTACAAGCCAGGGTTCCTAGATCATTATATCACAAA
The DNA here is from genome assembly GCF_032062135.1 of Pyxicephalus adspersus. Taxonomy (NCBI): domain Eukaryota; kingdom Metazoa; phylum Chordata; class Amphibia; order Anura; family Pyxicephalidae; genus Pyxicephalus; species Pyxicephalus adspersus. The sequence goes on from NC_092859.1 coordinate 22,768,096, forward strand.
CATAGGGCAGCTGTATGGGCTAAAGCTGTACAGCAATATTTACATTGAAAACAGGTTGCTTGAACTATATGTCCACTCAGTGGACTTTCTGTCCTGCTAAAAATGTCCCAATAACATCACTAAAGGTTAGCATCATATGTGCAAAGAAGAGTAAGTTTACTGCTACTCTTTATTCCCCCTATACCCCTTTTTTGGGATGACAATACAAAACCAGTATTGGTATACACAGACCTATGCTGGATCATTGATGGTGCTCATCCATTTTTAAGCACCCACCATTTCCCATGGGTGGTTGGAGACAGTACAGAAAGGGTAATTATCTTGGAGCTTTTAATTTCCGTCTGTGACCCGGTTGCATATTTCACTTCATTTCCTGTTGTCAGTAGGATAGCAAGTGAGGTGAAAACACAGACAGTTCTATTCTTTCTCGGCTTCATCCAAAATAGAACAAAAGTTGTTGGCTTGACAAAATGTAGGATGTGTTTCGTTTTCATTATTGACTGCAGTGTAGGGATGCAGTTTGGGTTTGAGCTTGTTTTGGGTTCCAGTTGAACTTCTAATGGTTTCTTTTTACAAAGACTTTAAAAAGAAAATTTGAATGGATAAACCTAAAGTTATTGTAATAACCTAAGTTATTACTTTACTTATCTTTTGAGCAATATTCTTATATTCTTTTCTCAGGGTTATTTTAAGATTGAACATTCGTATTGCGTTGCATTTACCTTATATTCCTAAGAATAGGTTCTTAGGACTGTTCTTAGGGTATTTGATCCTAAGAGAAAGTGACCCTAATAAAAATCACTCAGAACAGAACAGACCCTAGGAGCATTCGATCCTTTTTAGAAGAAAATTCTTCTTCCCTGAACTTTAATGGGACTTGACTCAATCTTTGGGTTTGGTGAAGCTGAAAGACCACTTGTTGAACCCTTCAGCAGATTAACCTCAGCACATTCACCCATCTCTACTGGAATGTAGCTATATTTGAGACCAAAACACTATCGGGCCAGGGTCCCCAACCACTAGGGCAATTTTCTTGTATGAAGCTGGTCCATGGTGCAAAAAAGGTTTGGAGACGGCTGCTTTAGTGGATTTCATTACTTTATTTTTTTTTATATCTTTTTCGACTTTTGCTTTTAGGGTTGACATATTATATTGTGCAAATCACGTCACAAGTTTAGAAAGACTTTTAGCATTATGGCCTAAACTCATTGTCCCCAAACTAGGCAAGTTACATGGAGCCGGAGATGAGGGAATGAGAAGCGATTAGTGGATGCAGATTCTGTGAAATCACTGGATTAACATCTTTATAACCCAGCTAAGCCCACAGCGGCAATTACTCGTCCGCCTGTGACTGCAATCACCTACGGAAAGTCACATTTTGGAGCTTCCATGTTGTGGTGTAGTCTGGTCACGCTCCTAAACCCAACTAGAATACAACTAGAGCAGAAAGGAGGGTAGGAAAAGACCGTGCTCATTGTGTCAATGTGATACTCTTTGGGTGGACGCTTATTGTGATCATCAAAAAACAAAGAGTAAGATTGAGCTGCAGAAATGTGTTTTTAAAATGGGAAAAAAAGACACAGATAGCATAATACTTCATTGCATCTAAAAAAATTATAATTTCCATAGGTCCATAATTGCAAACAATAGCATATATTATTGTATAGAGGCATTTTACATCCGATATTGACCTTGAATGCTTAGCATTCGGTCAACTGATCTTTGTTGACAGCAGCAAATCTTTAACAAAAGCCACATGGCTGCTCACTGTGGGTGCCCCAAAAAAAACTATTCTTTAAGCCAGGTTCTTCTTTTAAAAGAAAAGTGAATTTAAAGATTTAAACCCTGATGTTGATGTTTAGATTGCATTGTGCACTGTGCATCATAAAAATTCCCATCTTTTTAAAAAAAAAAAAAAATGTTTTCCCTTTCCTGCTTAAGTTTTATCTCAGTACTACTGATCTTCAGCCTCTTTGAGCATCTTCTACTCCAGTGAGGCCCAAAAAGCCTGCGACAGGGGAGATAGGCGTGGGCCAGCATGACTGAGTGGGGTAGGCCAAGAGGTTTTGTAGAAAGGGGGGTGTGAGATCAGATAGAAGGGTCAGGATAGGTCAATAATGAAAACAAAGGGTGGGATGAAATTAAGTTTATAAAATAGAGAGAAAAGAGAGGAGGTCAAAAATTTGCCAGTTGGAAGGAGAAGAGATTAGAGCTTGTATGTACCATGTCTTCTCTTGAGGGGTTATGGGCCCAGCTGCAGGATTCTGCGGTGTCCCAGGGTCCTAGATGGCTGGAATTGAATGCTATGATTCAGGGGACCTTAATGCCAATGGATGGTCCAGAGCCTGAGTTGGTGCAGCCTTGGAGGTCAAGGTCTCTGGAGCGCCTGAATCCAGAGGACCCCAGGGCTCGCCACTGCAATGGGAGCTCCATTAGGGACCCTCCAGACCGCCCCACGAAACAGGCCACTACTGGAGTAGCAGGGGGCACTTGGAGGAATCCCCAACCAAGGCCGAGCCCAAAGGGGCGCAGCCCGGGGTCCTCAAGGCCCAGGGTGCCTTCTGGATCTGAAGGGATGGGAGAGTATGTGGCCTTACCGAGGACAAGGAGCCGTGGAGCGGTAGAAGTGGAGGCCCGGCATGGTGAGACGATTGGTGCGGACGCCAGCCTGTCCACAGGTGCGGCCGGAAAAGTTAGTGGAGACGAGGTGGTGTGAGAAGTTGGTCCGAGGATGCAGTGGTTGCAGCTGAGGTTTCTGGGATCGGGAGCGTGGTGTCTGGTGCAGTCCCTTCCAAGATGCCAGCCGGGTCATGTCGGGGCAAGTTAACGTCACCGGAAGTGGGCACTTTTCCAGGACCAGGAAGCGGGAGGGCAGCTGCTGTGGTGCCAGCCTTAGTGTTGGATGCGGCCACATATCTGGCCACAGGGTCCGCAGGCAGAGCAAGGGGTCTTCAACAAGGTAAGACTTGTGAGGGGGGTTTGGGGGGTATTTGTGTGGAGGAGGGGGTCCAGTGAGTAGTTGGATAGTGGGGGAGCGGGGAATGGAGGGATTGGGTGATGGGGGGGTGAAGTGCCTAGAGTTTTGGAAGAGGTCAGGGCTTTGCTGCAGGAATTGCTATAAGCCAGGGCAGAAAAAGGGGTGATGGGGTGGGGGGAGAGGGGAGAGGGGGTTGGGGGTTCAGTCGGGGGACCAGGTAAGGGGGGCCAGAACTCCTCCGATTTCTGGGCCCTGCACAAGAAGGGGACTTAATGGCAATTCAATGAGGCAGTCTGTAAATTTGGCAATTCCTGCCATTTCCTGCATGAATGTGCAGGGCATGGGGGAACACATAGTGTCGCAAAATGTGGGTGACAGGTGCAGCAAAGAGGGGGGGATGGTCCAGGAAAAAGGGAATACCCCAGTGAGGCTGGAAAGGATGCTGCCATTCCTAAATAGGTACCTGGATCAAGAGGCAGTGCGGGAGCTTAGGGAAGGGTTTTGCAGTAGGCTCACATGGCGGTGGGGAAGGAGTGGCACAAGTTGCACGAGTACACATGTTTGTTGTTGTGTTTCATGTGTAAGTTAATTGAAAAAGGGGTGTCAGTGTCGGCACTGACCAGGAGAATGTCTGGTTTGGCCTTTTAGTTCAAATTTTGGGGGTTACAGCATGTGACTAAGTCATTTGTGGTGCGTCAGGCCCTGAAAGGATATCCAAAGGGACAAGTGTCTGCTGATACTTGTCGACCGGTGTCCTTTGCACTGCTCACAGCATTGCTAGAGCATTTAGGAAGGGTATGCGTGGCAGAGTATGAAGTGGTGCTATTTAGAATCATGGCATTTTTTGGTGCATTCCGGATTGGAGATTGGTGAGTATGTCGAAGTCAGGGGTTGGAGGGGTGCTGGTAGACGATGTTACCTGGTCAGGATAAGGTGGTGGTGTATGTTCGGTGTATGTTTGTCGATCAAAAACTGATCAGGAGGGACGTGGCTTTAGGGTGGAACTGGGTGCTGTGGGGGGAGGGGTTTGCCCCGGTGGGGACTGTAAAATAGTTTTTGCAGTTGCGACCTGCTAAGAGAGGCCCCCGTTGAATCATGGCGATGGGTCTTCATTGTCAAGATATCAATTTCTGTCAGTATTTCGTAGATGTTTAAGGGTGGAGGTACTGGCTGAAAAGGAATATGCATCTCAATAATTCCGCATTAGTGCAGCCACTGGGGGAGGAGTTGATCAAAGGGATGGGCAGGTGGGAGTCGGTGCATTACAGGTTGTATATTAGGTCACTTTTGGTAAAGAACAGTTGTGTGTGTGTGTAGGGGGGAGTTATTAATAGGAGGGGGTAATGCACAATTTCCTGGTCCTGTGTTTTTCGTTTAGGAGCAGTTCCATGTTTGATCTCGATTGTGGGACATTTCTACGTCTGCTGGGGTGCTAGGCAAGCAGCAGTTCAGCCTGAAGGACGGCAGCTGGGGATTTCCGGTAAAGAGGGGTACTTTGGTGGATTGGGGTACCAGAAATGTTATGGAGTGTTACCAGAGAATAATAAGTTTGCTAGGTTGGATAGGCCACCTGACGTGGTAGTATTTCATGCGTTTATGTTCGGCCTTCCCAAATATTAGACTGGTTTGGTGGGGCATAGTGGCCAGGACATGTTAGAGGTTGGCAAGGTCGGTGGTGCTAAATAAGGCCAGAGCTAAGGTAAACAGGGAGGTGGGGAGGTCCATTGAAAGAAATGGAGGGATTGTGGTGAGACATAGGTAATTAGTGGCGGATTTTCCACTGCATTTGAGGGGTGATGGTGTACACTTGAATGCGGTATGGATTGATTTGTGGTCTTTGGGATTGCAAGAGGGGATAGAGAGGGTCCTGCAGGTGTGGAGGGGCCTGCAAGTGTAAGGTGTCACACTTGCGGCGCAGTGGCGGTGTGAGGTCCTCAAGGACAGGGGGTTTGTGTAAAAGGGTGTAAATGTAATAAAGTGTGGAGAGCCATCTTTGGTATGGGGTCTCCAAAATTGGTTAATTAAGGGTTAAGTGGTTAACTTCAGTGTGGAGATGCGGGATTGATATCGTTCCCGAGGCTGTAGAGTGGCGCCCGGGAGCATGACACATATATATCAATACGCAGATCCAGTGTTAATGTGGTTAAATAGAGTTAAGACCTGTTAGGACCTGCCACCTGAGAGGGTATAAGTTATAGTTAATAAAGTTTAAAAGGAATGGTTATATTGTCATTTGTAATGTTTAAGTTATTTAAACGTTATGTCAATAAACATCCGTAGGGCCAATTTTACCATACCCACAGGTGTCAGTGTGTTATTGTATGGTAATGGGGGGTGAAAAAGTTGAAGTAGGTGGTGCAGGTAGGTTAAAAAGGCTCCAGCATACCTCAGTCAGGTAGTAGCCACACATCAGTGCTCTGGGCTGGCTTCCTAATGGTGACAATGGAGGAACATACCCGAGCTATTAGTATTGGTAAGAATGCTTGCAGCAACTATTTAACAGAAAATACCTGAACATGTAAATAAATTAACATGTTAAAGCTTATATGAGATTTTAGTAATGTGTGTATGGGGGGGGGGTATAACAGATCAGGTTTACATTCAATTTTTTTAAGCCTGCATTACCAACCAAACTATCGATCCAAAAATTGCTTGACTTTTATTATAGCTTTCTTCATTACCCGACAGCCTGAACACAAACAGCTATTAATGTTTTGTTAGCTGCATGAACAACAACCGATATACCCTGACTGTGAAAATAATATTTTCTTTAAAAGTAAAATGGAGTCTATATTTACTGAAAAGAAATGATGGAATATACAGGCACATAAACATTCTGCATTGCTTACTGATTTACTTACTTACTGGTTTGTGAGAACATACATTAAACTGAGACCAGAGAGCGCAAAGCTGGAATGTAAATGATCAGAACTACAGATTTTGAACTCTGAAGGTTACCTTACTCTCCTCTTGTACTAAAACCACTGCTGCATCTTCCCATTCTGGATTCTGAAGACTTTGACACTGGCCAGCCAAAAGGAGGACCACCTGAAGACCCCCTCTTTAGGACTAGAACATCAGTTTTAGGTGAAAAAAAACAATATAGTTATTTAGATACTATAGATACTATATATATAGTTAGAGTGGAATAGATAGTGGGTTATTCATATTATGGAAGTTAGTTATGTTGTGTATGAAATGCCAATAAATGTAACAAAAGCCATACAATAAAAAGGATTTTACTAAGGACCTATTTACACTATTTATTTCATCCCTGATTCGCATTGCATTTTGGCAGCCCATGCACTTTGAATTAGCCCTTACAAAGGACCTTGTAAGGTTTTCTTATATGGCAGCACTCTAAATAAAATTGAAAAGCAAAGAGAAACACTCATGTTACAGGTGCGGATTGCATTAGATTGTAAGCTCTTCTGGGCAGGGTCCCCTCCTCCTCCTGTGCCTCCTGTCTGTATCTGTCTGTCATTTGCAACACTTATTTAATGTACAGAGCTGCGTAATATGTTGGCGCTATATAAGTACTGTTTATAATTATTATTATTAATAATAATAATAATAATAATAATAATAATAATAATAATAATTAAGTCACTCATATAAATGGCTCTTATAAAGGAAAAACTGAGAATCCTCAACTCATCCAGTACTGTGCAGGAAACCATTCTCATAGTATTGAAGACCCTTAGCTTTCCTAAGATTCCAAGAGAAGACCCAGTGGCGTTATCCCCACCTGGACAAATATTTTTTATGTTGTGTTTTCTTTTATCGTTTGATCTAGCATCGATAGGTGGAGAGCTACTACATAAGTCGACCTTATGTTCTCAAGTAAAGGTAGTTATTACAAACTAACTTGACCACAAACCAAGATGGACCTACTTTTGGGCAATACAAAGCACCGACCATTGACATGTGTTGAGCAGCACTCAAATGTGCTTTGTAGTGCTATTAAGAAGATTGGCCCCCCCAATACAACAAAGATATATACATTGGGCCTTGTTTATTAAAGCTTCTCAAAACTGGAGATGATAGACTATCATGGGAGAACCTGGGTCATCTAGCAAACCTGGAATATATTTTTTATTGGTAATTAGCATCTATTGGCAAATATTTTCAATCCTGGACCAGATCCATTTCAGGTTTGCTGGATCACCCAAGTTCGCTCATGATAGTCTATCCTCTCCAGTCTTGGAGAACTTTATTAAGTCAGACTCAATGTAGTAATGTGTTGTTTTTAGCCACACTTTAACACATCATACCTTGTACAGAAACATGTGAAATAAATCTAGGATCTGCACTTCTCATTGAAGAGCAAGTGCAGTCAATTCAAAATAGCTGCTGGTAATTTGGCGATTTTTAATTACGACAACCTGTGATGGAAAAAACAGAAAGAAGAATTTTACTACACCAATAAGACTTCCACCCTGCTGCTGTTTCAATACAAATGGAACTCTACAGAGTTCTGTTTGAGCCAAGTGAGTGTTTGCAGTATCAAGGACAAGAATCCCAGGAATTGCCCACACAATCTCTCAATGAATGGAGAGGTCTACGAGATGGCTGCCTGGGGCCTGGGCCTCTATCCAGCTGAGAGCCTGTTGTCAGCAAGATGCTCCACACAATCGGATCATGGCATTAAACCTTGTTAGCGGCCTACTCTGCGCTCAGGGACCGGGGGTTACATGGTAACCGAGTGAAGAGGCTTCTTCGGAGACGGAATAAATGTCATTTTGACTAGGCGTCTTCCCAGGAGTTGAGTGATTCCTCTCTGCCGATAGATCGATACGAGAGAGAGAGAAAGAGGAGAAAAACACACACATGAGTACAATGGGCCGGGGGAGAATTACATTTATTCATTTTACAGACCCTCAAGCAGAGTCTTTTAAGCACAACAGCGGCAGAAAATGATGCTCTTGAGTGCGTCTTTGTGCGCGTTTTGGGGGGGTTAATGTCAGCTGGAGGCACGGTGGGTAAAGGGAGTTATGGGTAAACGGGGTGGCAGCAGGGAGTAATGAGTACACGGCCCGGCGTTAAGTGAACATTTTAACCTTTTTGAGTCCAGGCAGATAGATTGGTATAGGTTTGGTTAATATGGCAAGGAACAGTAACAAGACCATTTGAAATTTGCAACCAAAGATCTCAATTAGATTGCAAAAAAATGAAGTGCTCATTGACTTCTGCATGGCTCTTCACTTATTTGTAATTTATGAATTTGTAAGGAGATATGTATCATTCTATTTATATTGCTGAATCACTTTGCTTTTATCTGTTATCCCAAAATTCTGTATTATGAACTTTAATATGTATTATTGATGTCACATATTTATTTAACACCCAATAGATTCAGCAGTGTACTTCACTTTGTAAACACATGCTTTCTTGATATTAACCATCAATGGAGCTAGAATATGCGTCCTATTATATGTACTTTACTTCCCGACTGATCACATACATTCAGTTTGGCAGCTTTTTCAGCGCCGAGTGGCTGTCAATATTTATTGCAGGGTCAGTGTAGTCTAAATGTTAACAAAAAAATCAGATAATGTAGGTATTTATATTTGTCAAGAACAGCTAAATACAATGTACAAAATAATACATTTGTAAAATATTTAATAAAAGCTCTTATTTTTGTTTGTAAGTTTGACAAACTATATATTGGGAATGACCCTTTGGTGTTATAATGACATAAATAAATATATATAAATATCTCTCTCATTACAGTATTATAAATATTTTACGGTAAATCTGGCTTTTGATATTTTTCTTTTTGTTACTGTTGCTAGATCAGAGCAATGATGAAAAAAAAGAAAATGTGACTATTTGCTGCTATACCCATCCCCTCTCCAGGGCTGTCTCCAGCAGATTCACCACTCCAAGCTACTTAGCCACCCTTTATCTGATGAGCATTGGTTATCATGGACACATTCCATGGTCTCACAAAATGGTGCTAAATTGCTGTATGTGAGTGCAGTTTAATGCAGGGCCCCCACTGCCAACATAAGACAAGAAAAAGAAGGACCAGCAATATCACATTTCTGGCTAGAGAAATACTGAACGCAAGAGAAGGATAGCTAAAGGATTCCCAGAGCACTATGGGTTAGCTTAAGAGACAACACAGCAGAAGCATGCCAGCTTTGGCCTCACTGTGGATAAATTCATTTCTGTGCATAGAGCAGCTTGACCTATAGAACGTTTAACAAAGAGTTCACTGGGTTTTATCTAGAAAACATATGGAAAGAAGACTAAAGCTCCAAACGATGCCATATTTCATATATTTTTTAATTACTACTTTTTCCTTTACTGCATGGTACAGAAATCTTTGGGGTCCATATTTTAGGTGCAGGATACACCATGGAAGGCTGGACATTAAATGGGCCCCAGCAAACCCCCCTACCAAGGCTCTGGCCAGTTTCAGCAGCTGCAGGCGACAACAGAATCTCTTCCCATTTTATCCAGCCTATAAACAGATCTGAGAAGAGAGAAACTCGTGACATTTCCCTCCTTCACGAGCTGACCAGGAAGACAGATTCTGGCGGTCATAATTACCACCGGCGGCCCAGGGCTCGGCCTTTGATATGGAAATCCCCGTCGATCCCTCTGCGGCTCCTTGTCCTCTTCTATTTTCATCCTCAATTGTGCATTTTAAACAGGCTTGTCAGCACCTGGCAGAGGCCTTGTCACTGCGGCTCGCTGGCCCCCATCCGCTGGGCTGAAAGGAGCTTGGCGCAGCTTTGACAAGGTGAGGGCGACGCCATGCCACTTCATAACGATGCCCGAGCCAGGACTATTATAGGAGCCTGTAGAGGACGACGGCGCAGCCCGGGAGATGCGGGGCTGTCATGTACATTCATCCTCGTATTGTCATCTGCCTCCTGTGTGACTCCCGGCTTTACTTTAATTATTAATTGTACTTGTCAAATGTCATTAATTCCTCCTTAGCATCCCTGTCTGGCAGTAATTAGACAGAACAGCCCCAGCGCTCTCATTGTTTAAAGGATCTCCGTGAAACAGTCTTTTTATTACAATTACATCTGAGCCTTAACCCTTCAGATGCAGAATATTACAAATAGATTTTATTGGGTTATTTATGTTTCTTAAAGCGAAATGATATTAAAAATGTAAATGAAAAAATCTGGGTTGGAGAATTGAAGCTTGGTTAAGAATTTTTCATTTACACTTTGCATGAGCAAATGCAGCTGATGTTTCTGCTTCCTCCATGTCTCCTCCTTTCTAGTGACACGCCTGCGCGGATGCCGTAGCTCATCTCGATGACAGCAATAGGCATTGTTATGTGATAGGTTCACTATATATTAATGAGACTTAAAGCTACAGGATGATAAAGAGGTCAAAGGGAGAAATAAAAACAAACAGACGTATATATATGAATAAAGTTGACCGATTATTTGACTTTACACATTCAGCACAGGCTATAAAATACAGCAATAGTATCTTTTTTTCTTTTTTTTCCAAAAAGCTCTATTGTGTTTTAATAAAAAGCCAACCTTGAGCGCTCACGCTGGTGAAATTTTCACCATGGCCAGGATGTTGTCATCAGTCTGCTGCGGGCAGGCGTAATCATTTCAGTAAAGTATAGGCAGGATATCATGTTTTTATAAATTCTGTTTTAGTTGAAAACATTTATAAAATGAATACAATAAAATGGCAAAGAAAACAAATAAACAACAAAAATAATAACTACAAAGCCAACATGAATCAGCAAACAAAAGAAGAGACCAATATAGAGTGTATAGTACACTGCTATGAAAAAAGACAAAGTGTATCATATAGTTTCAAAAACGGACAAATTAAGCAACATGTTTTTACACGTGTGGTTGGAATAGTCAGTTTGCATAATGATAGGCATTTCTGTGCTATGATCGACAGTAGTTTTTTTTCTATGTCAATGAGCACTATGCCTTTAAGGGTTCACAATTTAATTCATTCAAAAACAAGTGGACACATGTGGACAACAATTTTAAATACACATATCCTTTAAATAGCAGGTATAAAAGATGCCCTAATGCTGATCTCTAGGATGAAAGTTCCACTTCCCCGAACACAGTCTATTCATTAAATTTCAAACCAATCAAAAAATATCGTCCTAGCCACTCTCTGCGCTCCTCCAATGACCTACTAATGACTTCCTCACTCATAACCTCATCACATGAATGGCTCCAAGACTTTTCTAGAGCTGCCCCAACTCTCTGGAATGGTCTTCCTCGTCCTATTCGGCTAGTTCCTGCTTTCTGCCTATTTAAAAGAGCACTCAAAACCCATCTTTTCAAACTTGCCTACCCGTCTTCTTCTGTCTCCTAAAACCTTCACTACTCAATAACCATTCCATATCCCCTCTCCTCTTGTATGCTGCTTCCCCCACCTTTTAGATTGTAAGCTCTTCGGGGCAGGGTCCTCTCCTCCTGTGTCATTGTCTGTATCTGTCTGTCATTTTCCACTCCTATTTAATGTACAGCGCTGCCTAATGTGTTGGTGCTATATAAATCCTGTTTATTGATAATAATATTAATAATAATAATATTAAAAACATTCAGAAATCTAAGACTTTCTTACTTATGATGTTATAACTATCAGTCACCACCTTTAAAAATTTCTTCATTAAAAAATAAGAAAAGGGAGGCAGGTCTGTGGATAGTGACAGGGGAGTTTTCTTTTCCCCTATCATTCCTTTATAGCTAAAAGCTTTTTTGCGTTGACATTGGAAAAAATGTATTCAGAGGAGGTGTGTAATGTAAGATTTTGTAACTATTTTGTTTTTAAAATATTAATTATACCTGTTAAAAAAACTTTTTTTTATTTATGATATTACTGAAACTTTAATATGCCATCTGATTACTCTTTATTTGTTTCATTCCTCTCTAGTATTCACAAAGTCATGGAGCGGGAGGTTGCCCATAAACATTTTGAAGTGTGTAAAGTTTAAGCCTAAATTATGGAACATTTGTTGAATTTTAGAATTTAGAGGTCCCCAAATAGCTGCTGTCTTGGCCAGAAATGGGTAGGAAAAAGGTAAGTAAACATATAGACCTAATAGACAGGAAAGTTTATTAAAAAAATAACACTATGCATATTTTTGTAGTACACAGCAATGATGTGCATGTAAACTTTTATCATATACTTTAAAGCAGTACTCTAGAAAATGACATATATAATGCACCCCCATTTTCCCTGTGCCATCAATGTTCAGCTATCTTTATATTATTTAAACTGTAATTTGTCTTTTTCTTTGTCAACTAGCCATTGGGGTGCTTTATATATATATATATATATATATATTTTATTTAAAAAAACCTACACACATTAGAATACTTTCCAGATTCCCATCATCCCTCTTGCAGTATAAATTCAATGTCTAGAGTTTTTTGTATTTTATTACTTTTTAATGCCTACATTTTTTTTAATGCTTTTGAGTTCACATTTGCGTCCTGTGAAAAAAAAGGGGAAAAAAATAGATTTTCTTTTGTTACTGTTGGAAAGTGAACTGTTTAAACATGACACTAAATGTTCTTCTGCCAGTTACATTTTTGTGGTTGCTCACTTAATATCCTGGTGTTGATGTATGGCGAATACAGTCAGAGCGCAAGGTGATCGATCCCTCTCTCAGGGAGAGGACAGAACACAGCTAGTGCAGTGTTGAGTCAATTTTTTACATTCTGGAATGTGGAGAACAGTAGGAAGGCAGTACACAAATTGCCATGCACAATATCAGACGATTTTGAGATCACATGTCATGAGAAAAAAGCCCCACCCATGAGGTGCCGAGAAGCCTACAAAGTCCACTAAGCCTGAAAGTAGTGTGAAAAATCCTGCCATTTATAACACAACCAAATGGATCATTGCAAATGGGTCCTTAGCAAACTGCAGTAGAATTTAATGTGTTAAAGGTTACCATTATATATGTTCCAGATCATTGTTCAATGCTTTCAGAGTATCTTTAATCTTTAATTATATAGACACTAAGGTCAGTTTTATATGGATCTAATCAATATGGCATCTGGGAGGAACCTACATTGCAAGAGAATATCCACACAAGGCAGACAATATGAGCTACATGGAGATCAGGTGGCAGTTGAACACAGAGCCTCAGAACCCTGCAGTATATATACGTAGCAATTCAGACAAGTCAATTTTGGTAGTCTGAATAAATCTTCTAATACACAACCCTAATCTTCTGCCAGTAAATGCCTCTCCTGAATGTAGCTTTGCTACAAAACTATTAGGTCAGGTCATTATTAACAAGATGGCACAGAGGGGCATATCATAAACACCTGAAAATACACAGTGGGATTGATTTACTAAGGGAATGTTGGCTGTTCATTTGCCATGATGAATTGTTACCTTGCAAGGGCTCCTCTGTTTAGCAGCTTGCAGCATCCTCAGCCTCCCTATAATCATATGTAATCTGTCCATGTCGGCATCCCCAGCATACAGAGTGCTGCTGGAGAGGTGTAGAGAGTATGTCCTGCATCCAATGAGCAGATTAGTTCCTGGTCATGATCCAGTTCTACTATTGGATACTAGTCCTATTTATGCCTATTTCTAAGTTCTCCTTCCTGGATCCTTAGCGTGCTACCCATGAGCTGTACTCTTCCTGATTTCCTTTCCAGATACTTGACCTTGGATGGTCTTGACCCCGTTTCTTGTCTTCCACCTACCCTACCATCTCAACCTAATTCTTGCCAGCTGCCTGCCCCCAATCCTGGCCCACCACCTATTTTCCCTACAGAGACTCTAGCCTACCCAGTACCTGATCTCCGGCTGTTGCTACAAGAAGCTGTCTGTTCCCTCTCTCCTGGTGGAGACCTTAGGGGCACAACCCGTTCTCCCTGCAGCAAGTGGCCACTATGGTTCCTGGCCCATTGTTTCTTGTCGGGTGCTCTGGTGAAGATCACTTAGGGCCTGATTTATTAAAGCTCTCCAAGACTGGAGATGATACTGCCAGGAGGCTCAGCCCTAACAAAGGGATAACTTACATAATTTAGTGGACGCAGTGATAGTTCCCAAAATGAAATATCCTTTGCAAGGACAGTACTCATTTTTCTATGTGAACAGCCTTTATTCCCTTAATAAACCAAACCCAATAACTACTCTAGTATTGTTTAACTACAATTAGAAAAGCAACACTAAGTCACAGACTGGCTTCTGTTGTCCTTTAGACAAAAAGTGTAGAAAAATACTTTTTCTCAATAAAATGTACCCAAAAACTAAGGGGAAAACGGGTAAACCAAATCTCTCTCTATGGCCCTGATTTACTAAAGCTCTTCCAAGCTGGAGAAGATACACTTTCATCAGTTAAGCTGAAATAGATCTGTTCCAGAATTCAAACCATTTGCTAACAAATAGAAAATGACTTTGAGGAAATCCATTCCAGGATTGCTGGATCACCCAACTTCACTGATGAAAATGTATCCTCTCCAGCCTTGGAAAACTTTAATAAATCATGGGCCTAACTGTATATATCTATGTATCTGACTTTATTGTGCAGCACCACAACATTTGTCTGTTGCACTGCTGACCAAAGTTACCAAAATTACTTTTTCTTCCCAACTGCACATGTAAAAATTGGAAGACAGATACAAACCTCTCCAATATTTTACCAGAACAAGTTCTGTGTCATAGACAGGCTATTGTAGTACAGGCTCAAATTCCTCCAAAAAAGAGGAGCAGCTGTATCTCCCAGATTTGTACATGAACTGTATTACTTTTGATGCAGTGAATGGTGGGTTGTGGTGCTCTGCAGTTCACATGCATTGGGCTTGTACGATTGGAACCATATCTTGCTAATGCATATAACACATATTGCAGTAACAGGTGACTAGCTGAGTTCATTATTGCAATGCACAGCAGGAAACAGATGTGAAAGGACCGTCTTTCTTACAAAAGCCTGAAAACATGTGTTTACATACGTTACCGTTGCAGTTGCAGTTACAGGTGAATTAATGCATGCATTATTGCAATGCACAGCACAGGACTGGATTGAAAGGGCCCTCTCCAATCTAAATCAGGGGATGGACACAGCTTTCTTTCTCTTTTTTTATAGAACAGAAGCAGTTTGGTGTCATCAGGCTTCTGTTGGGTTATAGGCCTAAAATGATGTTTGCAAGAAAAAAACTTTTACGTTAAAGATTATTTAAAGGCAGCCCCAGTTTGTCCATTAAATGCGTGTATTCTGTGCTCTGCCTGCAATCATTTTAATTTCATTTGCAGCTTTGCTTCACGGATCATTGGCACTGGCTGGTTCTTTGGCCAAAATGTCCATTTCTGCAGGCCCAACGACCTCCATGGGACGATAGCTGCGATTTATGGAGCAGTTGTGGAAGTTGTAGAAGATGTCACCAGACTGAGATTTGACTTATGTGTTGGACTCCAGCGCTGTCTGCTCGTCTACACGTCCCATCTGGACGGCTTTCAAATAAAGTTTCAGAATGAGCTTTTCAGGCTTCTCGCAGATTACTCATCCAGAGTAAATCATGTTTAACAGGAAAAAGTAGCAGAAACACTCCTGACCTGCTTCATATTCCGCAACAGTTTAATGTTACCAGCTGTCAATCACTGCAGAAGACTCAGACCGGGGCCAAACAGGAAAAAGGGGGAGAAGGGGTAAGGGGCCAAGAAGTGGGGTCTGAAGAGAGAAAACAATGTCTGCATGTGTGTTACACATCATAGTGCAATTGCAGCAGAATGAAAAGGTTTTACAAATACTAAACATGTCCAACTGTCACTTTAAAGAGGACCTGTCAGTAACTTTGCAACTAAGTAACTAACTTTGCATTAATAAACTCCTGACACACAATAGACAACAACAATTATTATTTTTTTAGAAACCCTCCATCTTTCATGATAAAAAGATATCCGTGTACTTCAGTCATTAGGCCTGATTTATTAAAGCTCTCCAAGGCCGGAGAAGATACACTTTCATCAGTAAAGCTGGGTGATCCAGCAAACCTGGAATGGATTTCTTCAAACATTTATTAGCAAATTTTTGATTCCTGGAACACACCCAATCCAGCTTCACTGATAAAAGTGTATCTCCTCCAGCCTTGGAGAGCTTTCCTTAGTTGTTTCTCCTCCAGTGAACAGACTGGAAAATTGGAGCTTTGTCACACAGAAGAGTCTGATCTGTGTCAGACATTTATGAAGAACTACACAAATACCAGAACAGTGTCATCTCTGAGCCGGTATCTCAGTCCATGGAGTAGATGGAGACTGTAGATGATGGCAGAACAAAGATGGCACCCTTCGCCTAGAGGGAAGAGGAGAAGAAGGAAGGTGGGGAAAGTGGGGTAAGCTTTTCTATCTGAAGCGTTTTGGTGGGGAGTTCACACAGAGCTTGTCATTACCCTTTTTAAAAGCTGGTGCATTTTTACAGTGTTTAGGTATAATAAAATCCTCATTCCAATTAATCATTTTGCCACATATTCTAATGTACTTCATCATCATATTTTTGTATCGTTTTAATTTATTTTTTTAATTGTTGAATTGGGCACCTCACATCAGGAGCCTATATTTCCAGTGACAACACTACATCTGCAGACTGGAAATGGGAAGGTGGTGTTGTCACCTTAATAGAAGAAGTGCCTGTGGCTGGGTTTTTGAAATCTTTCTGGATATTGGCTGGAACCATGCAGAAGACAAAAAATGAGCAAGCAGCAGGGTGAAAGATGAGTTCTATTTTTGTTTCAGTGTGAGGATTTAGATATAATGTAGCAAATATCATTCAATGCATTCAAAATAAATATTATGTATTCAAATAGAGTTAGGTCATTCATGACGTGACCTTGCCGCACCTTGCTGTATAACGCACTCTCACCATTCACACTCCGGCCTTGGAGAGAGACGGAGGGTCACTAATGGATCTAGAAGTGGATGAATGCGGAGTTGGCTGAGAGTACCAAATCCATTTCCCAGAAGGAGAGAGAGGCCGACCTGCTTTTTATCTATGAAGAGGTCTCTCTGTGTCCAAGAAGAGAGAGGGGGATGGAGTCTATGGGTAGATAATAACACAGCTTAACCTCGAGTGTAGAAAATAAAATATAATATTCATGTAGAAAGTACAATGGTCATTGAATGCAGTTGAAAATACAATTCACAAGACAGAGAAAGAAGTAATAGGTGATAGGTGAATTAATTCAGATATAGCAATGCAATTTATGACGCTACATGCCCAATAATATGCATTCAAATTTCTAATGAAATAATACAATTAAGAAATTAAGATCCACTGGATTCATAAATTGTGCCCCCCCCCCTTACAACCACAACTACAGTTCTGCAGAGCAATAGTTTCAGACACATAGAATCTCCTGATTGGGTTATCGCTAGAGATACCGGAAATTGGGGGTTTTACTTTCAGCAAAAATCAGCCATTAGGGAAAAATTAAATGGAGTCAATGGGGAGGTAAGTTTTATTGGTTGTTAAATAGTGGAATAGGCTTTATAGTCTCATAAAGAGATTTTTTTTTTCTGAAGCAAATTTAGACTAATTAGATCAATGAGAAATTGGGAGTTGTTTTTTTCATGGCAAAATTGGCTATTTCACTCTACTCATCATTAGGATCTCTATATCATATCATTTAGTGACAATGGAAAATATGCAAGCTCTTTTCTGACAGTGTAGCAACGCTTTACATTTTATTATACCGTTACATAAATTTCTGCATCTGTCATTGTTCCTTTATTAGAGAGTTCAAAACTGTCTGGATTTAGTTTGCGCCAAGTTTACTAAAACTTGATGATCCTCTAATCCAAACCTAGAGATTTAATGATGTTTGTTGCAGATAAATCTTACTAATATATTTAGAACACCTGCCATTGAAAATCAATGGGAGCAACCAGCACCAATTTGGAAGAAGGAAGAGAGACGAATGTCTCTTTATGGCAATTTAGGTAGTTTATATATTAATCATGTTTACCATTCCAATTTCAACATAGCCTAACTTGATTATAAATCCAAACACAAAATGTTACGGGTAGTCACACACATAAAATCCTATTTCAGAATAATATCATTGTTTCTGTTTCACGACATGTTTCGCCATTTGTCTTCCTCAGGGGATAGTAGGGGTTCGCTCCCTACCAAGCCAACAGCAGTCATCCTGTGATTTCTCACTGAATCCTGGTCCTTTGACATATCCTATACCATTAAGTCTACCGAGGTCTTCCTGTATGGACGATTCAATATAAACCAATCTCTAACATTCTATTGGCCTTGTCTTAAACCTTCACAATAATTCTATCACATATACCAACTCCATAATTTATTAATCTAATACCATTGAAGTTGTCGAACAAAACTCCATCCCAGAACCTACCAATACGGTCTCTACTATCCCCTGAGCAAGCCAAATGGCGAAGCGCGTTGGGTAACAAAGCCAACCTTAAATATTGATGTTATTCTTAAATAGGATTTTATGTTTGTGACCACCTGTAACATTTTATATATGGATTTATAATCTAGTTGGACTATGTTGAAATTATGATGTTAGACATGAGTAATAAATAAACTACCTAAATTGCCACAAAGAACCGTTCTTTTTTTTTCCTTCTTCCAAATATATACAGATAGGCTGGGAAACCACATTTAGTATGAGTGAAGAAACCAAACTCTTTTGAGTTCTCACTTAATTTCCACTGGCAACCAGTACCAACTTTCTTCTGAAAATAAATGTCATCTTGGTGTAAATCTGCTCACGTGGTTCACCTGGAACAAGTATGTAAATAAGCTGGGTCAGGACACCTAATCAGCATTCTCATTCCAAGCGAGTGATTTTTAAAGTATGATGTTCAGATGGACCCTACTGTACCCACAGTTAAGATAGCAATATCAGTATCTTTCTCACGTGTCAAAAATGGGTCGGGTCAGGTGGAACTGGGCACTACCATGGGGAACATACACCAAATAGATAAAAACCTCAAAAGTACTGCACAGTGGGAAGAAGGTCTTTACATTTAGCTTAAAGGACAATATTGAAAATATATAAAATTCCTGATTAACATGCATGGGGGATGGCTAAATGCTACATGTGCAAATTTTTATTTTTTAAAGTGTGGTTTCCATTAGGTTTAAACCAGATCCTTGTGAATGCACTCATACCCATTCCTGTACTATAGCAGTTCCCG
>NC_092859.1:22788394-22819595 GCF_032062135.1 Pyxicephalus adspersus
GGGGGGGGGGTTTGGTGATAGGCAAGTTGACCTAGCTATGTCTTGCCACAGTCATGTCCCCAAACAAAGGATATGATTGTATGGGTGCTTTATGAATTCAAAATAACACACAGACACTAAATTAAAAAAAAAACATCG
Source organism: Pyxicephalus adspersus (assembly GCF_032062135.1). NCBI lineage: Eukaryota > Metazoa > Chordata > Amphibia > Anura > Pyxicephalidae > Pyxicephalus > Pyxicephalus adspersus. The sequence goes on from NC_092859.1 coordinate 22,788,533, forward strand.
ACAAATAGCAATACACAAGTTTATTTATGCCTCTAAAGGGCCGTCCATAACCTGATAACCATTAATGTTAGAGTGATGCACTCCTGTTGCTAAATGACAGATCTCCTGCCTTGAGTTAAAAGCGCACAAATTCTCAAAAATAATGCCTTATAAAGTGGCTCCCAACAGTTTCTATATTTCCAAAAATCCTGTCACCTCTCAGGTTAAAGTGGGATTACAATGGTTTGGAGTAAAACATTTTATTGTTTGAGTTTTTTGCACTCATTTTTATGTACTTTTTACTATATATGTATAGGTAACAAACATTTATTACAGGGCAAACCTTGGACACTGGATTCCCTAAGCACTGTGGGTTTTTTTTTATAAGGATGGGGAGAGGAAACAAAAGAAAGAAGAGATGAAGCCACTATGCACAAGGGGAGCAATCATATCCCTGGCTTATTTACTAATGAACATTTCAGCTTTAAAACTTTAAAGTGGAATTAAACTCACCTTGTATTGCAATGACAACTCCTGTGCATGCCCACAACCCATTCATTCCCAGCACCCAGGTATGCATGTGCAGCTCAGTGTACATTCAACAGAAGATAACAGCCAGGCAATTAAGTATGTTTAATTGCAGAAAGGACATAGCATGTCTGTAATAATAAAACATGCTTCAGTTTTGTCATATTTTTTGCTGAAGTCACATCTCATACATTTGCTTACCCCTACTCAGAAATGGCACCATAAATGCAAGAAATGATTTCTACATTACTTTAGTTATCTCCATAGTACCCTGATCTTGTTTCACATATGACAGCGTATATAGTGTCTTGAATATCCTAAGCCTGGGCCGCTTTTTTGCCCCGCTCGCTGTTTGCGCCACTCTGCGCAGTTCATATTACGTTCTGTACACTGTAACTGTATTCCATTATTGCAGCTGTGTCAGACAAAGTGGAGGAAATTAAGATCTATGTAGGATCGGAAGGAGAAGTGACACGTTCATTGTGTTTCTTGCATCTCATTAATCAGACATCTCGTTCCTGAATATTACACCGCAGCGCGGCCGCGTCACTCCTGGTGAACGCAGTTCGATGTGATGTGACACGACCCCCGTACCGCCGTCTCCCTGACCTCTTTTTATGGGAACTGACGAAGCGTGTTAGTGTGACGTTCCGTTCCGGGGCTAATTTGAAAGAATTCTAGTGGGGGAGCTTAATGAGTGTTGTTTTAAATGAGAGGCCAAAGACTGTGAAAATAACAATATTTGAGTCAATATTCAGAAATGTTTTTCACTTCTGCATAAGGAGTAGAGCTAGAAAGCACTGGGCAAATGGCAAGGTAAAAACCCAAAAAGCTAAAAACATACCCTCACTACTTTAAAAAGAGTCATTACATGGATTAAAGACCTGCATTCGGTGTATTTTAATATCACTGGTTGCGGAACACCAAAAAGGCCATTCTGCACCACTGTCTACCTACAGCTTGGTTCCACATGGGCATCCTCAGTCCTCCTTCTTGTCTATGAAGCTACTGCCCGCCATGTATTTCAAACGAAGGCCCTCCTCCAGTGCACCAAAATGTAACTGAAAGATGGTGGTATTATGACATGGCAAATAATCAGCCATGCCAACCTGCACTAATATTGACAATAAAAGGTTTATGATAAAAGTATTATAAATATCAGATATCTACTGGCCTTCTCTTGGCTCTGGCCCCATAGCAAATGACAAGTTGATTTTTATACCACTGTGATAACCCCGGACTGTTTTATAGGGGAAGCAAACATGCTTCAACTCTTTCTTTTGTTTTTGGATAAATTACTACTGAAATTCATACACAAGACAAGAGACCTGATTGTTAGGACTGGTTAGTTAAGTACTACTTAAAGGTCTTGTCCTTCCCCCAGCTTATGATTGGACATTCAGGTCAAAAGCAGCAGATTATTGTAAGCTCTTCGGGGGTGGGTCCTCTCCTCCTGCTTTGTCACTGTCTTATTTGTCTGTTATTTGCAACCTCTATTTAATGTACAGCGCTGTGTAATATGTTGGCGCTATATAAATCCTGTTTATTATTATTAATAATAATAATAATAATATTAAAAATAATAATAAATTAATTTCTCTGATCTTCTCTCCAATCAGAATGATTCTTTTTGGCTGCAAACCTGTTGTATAAAAGAATACAAGAATCTGATATGAAATCAAATTGGAGTAGTTATACTATACATGAAAAAAAAAATAAATGAGGTACAATAATGAATACAAAGCTGCATATTTTTATTAGGGTTTTGCTTTAGTTGCATTTTTTAGTTGATATACTTTGAGAATAGAATGGTAACTTTCCGTGCAACATTTTAAATACAAGCAGCGCCATTCATGGCCTTAGATTTATAAAAGATATAATGGTACTACATTATTATTACTGTACAGTCAGTATAGAGATAAACGCAAGGCATAAAAGGGCTCTTAGGACAACGAATGTTCAGGAAATGACATACAAATATTAATCATCTCCTTTTCTGTTCAGCTGCGGGGACTTTGACGTACGCCATTTATTGTTAATGTTATTGGAGCTTTGCTGTATAAAATAACTTTTTCTTTTATTTTTAGTCTAGTTGTCCTTTAATATGTCTCCACCTGCTCTGTATTTTGGAACGCGCTATGCCGGAGCTCAGGAACTTTCAATTTATTCCCGAGAAACATTTATCCTCCATTAGAGAGAGTGTAATAGACTAGGCCGAACGGGTCAGCGGCCCTTCCATTTAATGATACATCCAGCGCCAATATACATTTTCCACAGCGTATTCCTTCACTCCCGTTAAATGGCTGATCTTTGTACAATAACAGCTGATTTCTATTTATTAAGCTAAAAAGGTCACCATTTTCCACAGTGGGGCCATCCTCCACTACTGATAATTTTATGCATAAACAAATGGCAAATTTGTGGCCCATAAATATGCATTAGCAATTACTGCGTCCCCAGGCGTCACTCGGTGCATGCAAATGACGGCGTCCCAGGGGCCGGTGGCTTTTGTTGCAAATCCTGAGAACCAAAACAAGGAGAGAACAATGAGGAGTTAAAAAAATATCTAATCATGGAATAATGCAGATTTTACATAAATGGATTTGGGAGAAAAAAATCGAGCTAGCAGAACAATTAAACCCGGAGTGGATTAACGTTTTTTGTTTAATGCAGGTGTAAAACGTCCCTGTGAAATGCTTAATGTAAACATTAAAGGCACAGAAGCTGCAGCACATGTACATAGTATGACCGGGAGAATAAAGTGGTGAATCCATATCATAGCGGTGTCAGAGGTTCCTAAACATGTCTGTAATAATTTTGCAGGTGTCACATCTTCTGCATGTGTTCACATACACCGGGATGCGGGCACACAGTGTCTGTAGGGTGTGCAGTTGCAAGAGTGACACCTGCAGACAGGGCGATTGTACTGCACGCTTCTACAAAAAAACTGTATTGTAGAAAAGTAATGCATAATATTATAAAGTATATAATATATTAAAAGAATATATAATGCAAAAAACAAAGTATACTTTTTTACATCTTTAAAATATAAAATATTTTCACAATTTAAGGTAATAATTCTGTTATTTTTAAACTTTTTTTTAATCTATTTGGCATAGAAATCCAGACATCAGAAAAAAAGACTGATTGGTCACTTTACATAAAAGGGTAGAGAACTTTTTTATGTAAGTTAAAGATTCTGTTTTTTTTTTTTAGGTGCAACACCCTTTTTTATATAAAAAAAAAAATGGGTGGAGCACCGCCCACTAATTCACAGCTGCCTAGGCGATCTAGAATGAATGGGAGCGCAAAGCCTTCCGGGACACCTATATCAGGCATCCCAGAAGGCTCTTGGGTGCTCCTTCTACATATGCCCGAGCATGCACCTATTCCGAGTGTGACTCAGGGTTACTGCTTCCAGCATCTTTTTTCTACCCCAAGTAACACTGGGGAGGTTAATAGAACACAAACTAGTAAAGAGCCTTGAGGTGCACCATCAGTTATTACACTGGAGAACAATTTTATGGTGATTATGGTGATGAACTAGGTGACAACAATGATGAAGAGTTTGAAATTGAAGATGACTCTGTTTGTAAGAGATTTGATCAGCAAGAGTTGATCATTGATTTGGGACTATCGAGAAGGCTTCAGAACATCAAGACTGCGTGAGAAAAACTTACTTGAAAAAGGAACAAAGGTATTGTAATTTTGAACCAGAAAAATTTCTCCAGTACTTTAGAACTGACAGTGGCTTTGTGTATTGCCATAACAAACCTGGTTTAATGGAGGAATTGGGAATTCCAATCTATAACTCATCTGAATGGCGACTATTCATTGATAGCTCAAAGCGGATCTTAGTGTGTCCTCCTTTACAATGCCAATATATTTGGGTCAGTCCCAATTGACCATTCAGTTTCTCTTTGTGAAGAATATGCAGACATAAAGAGAGTCATTGAGTTGTTGCAATATCACCAACACAATTGGGTCATCTGTGTTGACCTTAAAATGGTATGCTTCCTTCTTGGTCAGCAACACGGATACTCCAAGTATCCCTGTTATCTGTGAGTGTGGGACAGCAGAGCTTGTGAGAGGCATTGGGTGGAAAGGAATTGGCCTCCAAGATCTGCCCTAAAACCAGGTGATCCAAACATTCTACATGAGCTATTTGTTGATAGAAAGAATATTATATTCCCGCCTTTGCACATGAAACTGGGTCTGATGAAGCAGGTCGTTAAAGCTTTGCCAACTGAAGAAGTACCTCATTTTGGCGTTTCCTAGCCTGTCATTTGAAAAAACTAAAGGCCGGTGTGTTTGATGGTCCACAGATTCGGCAACTCATCAGAGATGAACATTTCACTAGGACAATTTTAAAAATCGAAAAGAATGCTTGGTTATCATTCAAAGCTATTGTCAAGGACTTTCTTGGAAACACATGAGCAAATAATTACAAGAAATTGTCCAGAAACTCTTGGAGAACTACAAAATGCTTGGTGGCAATATGAGCATCAAGGTGCATTTTCTGCAACGCCATCTTTATAACTTAATGGAAAACCTTGGTGCAGTCAGTGATGAGCAGGGGGAACGATTCCACCAAGATTTAAAGGTCATGGAAGGACGTTATCAGGGTAGATGGGATGTACATATGATGGCTGACTATTGTTGGAGCATCCGGCAGGATTGTCCTAACACTGAGCACTCCTGGAAAAGCTATACCTGCCTGAAGCCTTAACCGCTTACCCAATTATTTTCAAATGATTTTCTACTATCTGTAAGGGGTTTGTATGTTCTTCCCATGTTTTTTGGGTTTCCTATGGGTCCTCTGATTTCTTCCCACTACCCAAAAACATGAAGTTAGGTTAATCGGCTTTGCTTCTAAATTGGCTTATGTTATTGACATTTGACTATGGTGAGGACATTAGATTGTGAGCCTGCCTGATGGACAACTACTGACATGACGATTTATGTATTTAACAGTTTGCCTAGAATTCATCTTTACTGAGTGAACTGCTGCAATTCCAAGATCTATTAAATGCCAAAAAAGAAAAACATTCCTTGTCTGTCTATCTTTTAGTTCAGTTTCTATCACAAAGGATCAAGAAAAAAGTTTTTTTTTTCTTTTTTTTTTCAATAGTTGAGCAGCAATTAAGGAAATCAGTTAGCAAATGTCAGCCCTGCCGCCATTCCCTGTCAGTAAGGACCCCGATTCTATGGAGTCTCAAAAGGTCGGCAGGATGATTGTGGACGGACATGAGCAGCTAAGCTAAGCACAGATCAGGGAAATTATCTAAATATTAGTGCGATGGAAGCTTGCACGTCTGCCAGGATCAGCCATAACTTTTATTAACAGGGCAAGAAAAATTACTGAGGCGTTAATTGAGCGATGTGTGGTCAGGGTCAGCGTGAAGCCGTATTAATATCAGACACTTTAACCCGGGCAGTTATTGGCAATCAAACAGATAACCTTGTTATGGAACGTAGTGGAGGGAGAATGAAACCCGCACTTTCCCACCCTCGTAGATTGGTGATGAGACCGCCACTCAATGTCATAGGACCCTCATTGTTTAGTAAGATGGATACAAATCTTTTCTTAAGATTGATGCCTACACTGTACACATTGAATGGGTGACAGGATCAGGTTAACGCTTAGATTGATATGTCTATATATCAAATCAGACAGAATAAAAAAACTATATTATACAAATTAAAAAAAAATGGGAGAATAGTTTTGTTTGTCATTGCCGTAACTATCAATTATCAGTTGTTGCTTTTATACCTCCTCCTATTGTGTGATACTTCCCCCACCTCTTAGATTGTAAGTTCTTCGGGGCAGGATCCTCTCCTCCTCCTGTGTCACTGTCTGTATCTGTCTGTCACCTGCAACCCCTATTTAATGTACAGCGCTGTGTTATGTTGGTGTTATGTTGGTGCTATAAAAATCCTGTTTATTAATAATAATAATAATAATAATACCAAATCAAGAAGAAATAAATGATTTTGATGCAAAGATTTGTTGCGTAGTATATATGATACAAAGACTCTATTGCATTACAAATATGGTTTACATTCCAGTTCTAGTCCATACTGGGTAGGTTTGAGTTAAATCTTAGGGGTAAAGAGGTTTCGTCAAATTGATATGGAAATTTTTTAGGATGCATATTGCCCCTATCTGGCTAAGATTGTTGGAAATGTTATTGGGGAAATGGAGGGGGGGGGGGGGTAGATATGTGTCAGCTCCTTCCCTTATAAAAAAAGAATCCCTTTACTATATTTTTGTTATAGTGGCCTACTCACCTCCGACCCTTTGATTTCTGAAAGCCTTGGCACCAGGCAGCACCTGAACCCCATCAATTCACACAGACTGATCTTCACACCCGGTCTGCTACAGATACTCGGAGAAGTTAGGATCTGTGGATTATTGGGCATCATGGTTGGCTCAGTGGCACTGTACTGCAAAAAGTTTGCAGGTTCTCCCCGTGATTGTGTGAGTTTCCTCCGAACACTCTGGTTTCGTCCCCCATTTAAAAAACATATAGGTAAATTAATTGACTTCTCCTTAAAATTGGCTTTAGATTGTGTATATGACTATGGCAGAGATATTAGATTGTGCGCCCCTAAGTTAGGGATAGTACTATGGACTTTGAAAAGTGTTGCATAATATGTCTGCTTGATATAAATACAAGTTTTCCATCAGAGCAGGATGAGATTTTTGTTACAGATAGGCAAATCCACCTGTCAACTCTAGCAGTGTGGACCAGCTCATCTTCCATAAACTGAACTGCTCATGGATTACTAAGGGGTACAAAACCCCTGCAACAGATCCAAAAATAATAATCTTTTAGGTGCTACCATTACTATATCCTCGCACCACTCCTGGCCTATTCCAGCGTTACAAAGGTGGCTCACATTTTTCCACAGCTGGACAGCAGCATTTGTGTTTTTTGCAGGAGGGTGAATCCTGTTTTACCTCTTCGTGTTCACACTCTCTTCTCTTTGTTGACGCTGCAAAGATGTCAAATAATTTTCTCTGCAGGTGCAAACTTCTGATAGTTACCATAGGATCAATCCTGCTACGTGTCCCAAAGTTTGAGGCCTATTCCAGTGCTCTGACACTCAAAATATTTGTCTCAAACACGATAAATTCACATTTTACTGCAAGATAAAACTTGCCTGGTCACTCGTTCTTTTATTATGGCACACAAGCTGCTTACATACAATACAGATGGAAGGTGGTTTAGGGGATGTGAGATAGCGGTTTTAAGGTCTTTTTGTGTATTCAGTGTTGACTTTTTGTTAAACTTGAGGCAGAGCAGTGTGCTAAAAAAGAATCTAACAAGTAGAAACCAAACTTTATATTCTAAACGGCTTTCTCCCTAAATTTTCAACCAGACACTTCTCCAGACTTGAAGCCCTGGTGACCAGGAAATGGCCTGGAAAAGGTAAGAGATGCAAATGCCACCGTCCTGGCTCCATTCCTTCCCTCATAATGACCCAGGTAGCTCTTATGGCGCTCCTTCTGACCCTTACTGTCATCCAACCCCTTGAACAAATGACTCTCCACACTAGTCTGGTGAAAAGGTCACACGTGATGGTTTATTATATAACAAAATTTTAATGATAGCTTTTAAATAACCAGGAAATTATTAACATACACATAACATTCTTACAACCGTCCTATAATTTTAACATGACCATCTGGCTGCTGATCCCCGAAGGCATCCCCACACAATTCCAACACCTGGGTGGCCCCAGTTCGGTGGGTCCCATTGTTGGAGGACAGAGCCCCTTCTCCATATCTAGTTCCCTAACAAGGATGTGGGTTTTTTTGGAGGGGGCTATAGTGGAATCTGGGAGCCCCTTTTAATAAGGGGACCTTACGAGATCCACCACCCTCGTATAGGGGCATGAATAAAGGAGTACATTAGTATGCCTTAACAATTTCCAAAAAGAGCTAAATGTAAATACCAATGGTACACCCAAACACCATGAAAAGGTCCAAATATACTGATTTTATAATAAAAAAAAAGGTTATTAATGTCCCTAGAAGTAGGTCTATGTCAGTCACGTCTTCTAGCTTAGTTTATCCACATCAATCACAAAGACCTGCCAAGCGAGTGTGCCGCGTCTGCCAAAGGGTTTACACACCACACTTTCCTTGGTATATGACAGATCCCCATGCAGCAGGATCTGTTCTGCAACAGGTTAATCACTTTGTGTTGTCAATTCTTGAATATTCAGTGCTGCCAGCAGTTCAGTATTCCAGGATACTGGTCCAATGCAAATTAGATGGACAATAGAAACAAAAGGCGTTAAAGCTGACTGATAAATCTAGCGATGGCTGTCCTCCTTCCTTCTTCCTCTGACAATTTGTGGAATCATATCTTCAGATCTCCCATGCCTGTGTGGTGCCAACAGTAGTAATATAATTAGATGGGGCAGCGAACCAGTGGCAGATGAGCAGTTTAGACATATTCTTGATTAAAATGGCCCATCTGCGTCTTTGACAAGATATCAACATTCGGGGAAGAGACAGAATAAGTACAGAGGTGGCGATAAAATACAGAGACCCCAAATACTGCTGGGCAGCCATGCCATGAACGTGGAACATCCATCTGTGCGGATATCGATAATGATAACACATTTCTTACAATCAACTGCTACAGCCTTTTTTGGAGAATCAATAAAAAGCTTCTTTTTAAATGTGATGCTTTTAAAGTGAATTGAGGATCAGATATTTGATAAGTGCAGTATGCTAAGATATATGACAGGGTATCTTTGTGCAGTCTGATCACTGGGGGACAAGAGACTGAGGAAACACTTCTTCATGCATGCAGCAGACTGATCACAGCCTAGACAAAGTCACCTGAATGAAGCTCAAGGACAACATTTATTGTTAGTCAATAATCACCAGAATTTTCATAGTTTAACATGGTAATGCCATTCTAATAGCCGTTTTTAATATTTTAAAATGCAACTTTAACTAAAATAAGCAATGTTGGCCTCACCTTTAAGGTTTCTGTTCAGGCTCTTCTTGTTTGTTACGGTTATTTATTACTGTCTCCTGGGTTGTCACACTTATACACAAGCATCTGATGGAGATCACTACATTTGCTCGTTACAGCACACATTACATGGACCGCTGTTTTCATTATCAGTGCTATCAATGCCAAACCGTCATTAATGGAGTGCATGCAGATTAAAGAAACTGCAGAAGGTCAACAAAATGTAACAAAGAAAGAAGAAACATGAAAATAATTTTTTTTGAAATGACAATTGTATATGATACACAGTGCACATGGCTAATTGTCATCCAGTTACCTCTATTAGTAACTATTTATGACTACAAACAGTATCTTTTCAATACGGGTCACAATTGTATCATTATTCCTGGACATGACAGGTCCTCATCATGAGATTTAAATTGCATGGAGACAGGATTGTTGGGCCTCATTGTCAGATGCGGTGGCCACACCAGGTGCCAAATATATCATATCATTGAACTGCAATCAGGATAAGGACGCTCGTCGTTTCGTAATATAACCCAAACCCGACCTTTGGGGTCAGTCCATTTATGTCAGTGAATGAGACCCATTGTCAGGAGAGAGTCACTCTGAAGCGGTAATTGCCATGGAGTACCTGTATTTAGAGCAAAACAGTGTGCAGACCACCCACCGTGACCACAGGATTCAGAAACTACAACAAGCTGCAATCATATAGAAACACACAGGGGGCCAGATACAAATCTGGCGATTGGCCTGATCACCAGCAATTTGCCGTCATTTCAGGAGAAACAATGGCGTTATTATCATCATCCAGTGATGGTCAGCTGATATGAACACAACTTAATGATCACTGGTTTATTATCTGCAGATCAACACTGTTTACCCACAATTTTGCTACTACTGCTTCTTTTGTAATGAGTTTTAATAGATTGCCAGACATCAGTTGCCAATTTCATGTCAGAGAATGCCAAAGGTGACGGAGTACTATAGATTATTGGAGATTTTTTTTTCCTGATATCATCTCCTAAATAAAATATGTGAACATGTGCATCACTTTTAAATATAATAATCAGTATATTGTAGAAATGAGAAAAATCCAACTCAGATTGAATCGGGTCAGATTGATCATATTATACATGCTGCCTGCACACCATAATATGAGAATCATGTATGGCATTGGAGATAAGCAGGGGAGGGTGCTCAGCTGTAGAGCTGTAGAGAGATTGGTCCCTGTCTTTCCTGCACTGACACACCCTCTGCTTCTGATTGGTCACTGCTCACAGACTGGCAGATGCTGCAGCAGCTCCTCCTCCTGGATCCTAGGGATAGATCTGTTCCAGCTCCTGTAGTGACATCACAGAGACTAAGAAAAGGGATTACACACTCCAGGTCAAGGTATTAAGAAAAAAGTACTAAAGGACCCTACAAAGAAGGAAATCTGAGGGTACTTTAAGAATGCTGACTTAAGCTTCATACACACTTTAAATAATAGTTGCCCGAGACCAAGGATCGACTAATAATTTACCAGTTGGGAACGACCATTGTGCATAACGGAGAGCACAGCTAGGTGCTGCTCATTCATCCTCCTCCCTCTCTTCTCTTTAGACCAGAACAGCATTTTGTATACAGCACTCGTTTGTTTTTCACGATGATCATTACCAGCAAAAATCATCTGACATCCATCAGATGTTCTTGCAAGGCTTTAAGTTCAGCTTTCACCTTTGCATGAGATGAACAAATAGCTATTATGCAATGAGAAATGCAGCAAAATAAATGAGACTTCTTGCTAGGTGGGCAGAATTGTCTTTGTATGCCCCTTCACCCATCAATCTGTGGCACCTGTCCCCTGTAGAAGCCACAGAATCCCTTTAGATATTATCCATGTTTTCTGTTTCCTGTTCCTCTCCTGGAAATTCTGCCAAATGTCCTCTTCAGTAGATGCAATAATCATCCGGGTAGCTGACAGACAATCCAAATTTCTTGTGCCAAACCAGACATCTGTGAGAAAGTTTTTTTTTCTCTGTTTCTTAGACACAGACCTATAATTCTGAATTATAACTTAAAGAACTGCAAATCAACACAAATGCATAATAAATTGTAACTTATTGCAACCAATCAGAACTTTTCTAGTATAACGTAAATGTGTTCTGACCTAATTCTGGGTTGGTTAGGACCAGAGCCATGCAGAATGAAGTAACTAATAATATTACCTATGGATAGATAATAGAATAATTATTCCCCATTGCACTTTTAGGAAATATATTTGTTATGTAGCGTGGGTATGGGGTTCTCCTCCTCATATGCAGCAAAATACATGGACAAAAAACAGGCCCATTGTCTTGAGCCAACAGAGTGCTATTGTCAGATATACTGGAACTGATATAGAAGTGGAGAATAGGAAGAATAGAAATCAGTGCCAGGAGCCTATCATGGGAAAGAGGTGAAATGATGGGCTCAAGTCACATACTCCCTGTTCATTCTGCATTTGGCTTCCTGTGAAGTTTTAAATAATATCACATGTAGAAATAGGTCTTAAAAGAGATTTCCTTTATGAATAACCTCCATTCACCCCGGTATTATTATGTTATGGATTCTACAAGAAACAATGTAATGGGAGTTGTGAAGTGCCACTCTCAATACAGAACCATAACAATGGATACATAGGCTAAGCAGTGATGTTTTTCTTTTCTGAAATAATATTTTCCCTTTGTTTAGGCCGGTAACAGTCGAGCTCAGACAAACAATATGGATTTTATTTTCCACATCTTTCAGCCACAAGTTCAGCGCAGACAGCAGCAGAAAAGACTTGAAAAGGATCCGGTAATGTGGGAGGTGGATGGAGCTGGAGAGGGTATTGTTCCTCGCAGAAAGGAGATTAGGTTCGCTTTTGAACTATTGTGCGGCCTTAGAGAAAAGAAAGCGCATTGTTTCCCGCTGATGCAATCTCAGAGAACGTCAGTGATCTTGAAACGGCCCTGAAACTGGCCGTCCCTCCCCCCACCGGCCTTGTACATTGAGCTCAACTCTCTGACCTAATGTCCAGCTCGGGGCCCGAGTACATTAGATGAACGACAAAACTATTATTAATGTCACTCAGAGAACGGCGGAGGGGCTTCTCTTCAACGTTCACTTTTATTGTAACGTTCCTTTAAAAAATAAAAAGACGCCGCGCTCCATTTTCTGGGGATAATTATAGTTTTTTTTTTTTTTTGCATGCGGGCATTCGGCAGAACATTGAAAAGCTACTTTAGATAGACTGTGAAGAAAAACAATGGAGTTTTACAAGTTCTGTACATCTCTACTCATTGACACATTAGGTTAATTTTCTGAATATATGCATTGTTTATTTTTAATTCCTGGAAACCAGCTTCATTCAAAATAAACATTCATTTTATATATGACAGTTGTTATATCTGGTGAAGGATTGTGAATTCTGTTTAGAAAGCAGACAGCACTGCCGGCCGAGTCTATGACCACTGTGCAGATAGAACTCCGATAATGCAATGCAGCCTGGTCCAGGGTCCACCCCCAGCTTGTGATTTGCACATTATGCCATTATGCCATACATTCTTGGAGCACCACTAAATCTCAACATACCTACTTTTTAGGTGTCTTGGTCCACTTCTTCCTCTGGAAGGGTGGATCCTAAATGCCACAGAGCAGCACCATGTCTTATACCCGACTCTACAGAATTCTGGTTGGGGTTTCAGGGAAGAAGGATTCTTTCTTTTGGCTGCTGGAGGACATAGGCACTATGATGAACCCCCTCCCCATCAGATTACATAGCAGCCACTCTGTTTGCACCTTTTAGTTCTTTATAGGACCCCTTGGATGCCAAATTGAATAAAAGGCTTGGGTCTTCATAAATGTCCTTAGTTAACAGCAAGCCATTGCATACACAAACAGATTGGGTGAAACTATCATTAAACTTTTACCTAATATGCTCATCACTACTTATGAATGGTCTCGCTATTAGGTCACCTGGTTCCAGTATTGTCCTCTTTTGCACCATAAACTGGTACAAGAGAGGGAGGTTGCACAATCAAATCCGGTGACACCCAGCAGCACCATGAGAATCAATGACTTCAATATTAAGAGGGAGGTTATTGATTAAACATCAAGATATAGGTACAAGGGCAGGGATGTGTATATTATGAACATGAGGAGCCAGGGGGAAGGAAGTTTGTGTCTCCATAGTCAGATTTAATGCACGGCTTTGGAAAATGCTCCATTTCCATACAGCAGTCTTATCCCAGGGAAGTTCTACAATAACAATTGTTGGCCCTGATTTATCAAGCTGCAATATTACTTAGGCTTTGTACATATGCGCAATAATTGTCATTGGAAAGGATCTTCACCATCCTTTCCAATGACAAACGACTGCACGATGCATGAACGTGCTCTGTACATACAGCATTATTCTGAAGAATGAAGAGGGGAGGGGGAGAACAACGGAGCAGCACCCCGCTGTGCTCTCTCCTCTTCACTTCTTTTAGGATTTTTGTCCTCCATCGTCCGTGGATGCTCCAGGATGGTCATTCGGACGATAAGCACTGTACACACACCAGATTCTCGTCCGATATCGGCCCAGAGCCGATTATCAGACGAGAACCATTGCACGTGCGTACGTAGCCTTAGGAAGTGCTAAATAATACTGAAAGTTGAAATCAAACATAAACAAATGCAGCCCCGTAATTAAAATAACTTATTTTCTATTTTTAAATTAAAATGATTCTATAGAGCTGAATCTGATTTGACATCAGCTAGAAGCCAATCAGTTGTGCTCATGTGCTAAAATAAAGAAGATGATAGGAGGAGACAGTGACAGATGAGATCCCTTTTTTTCCTGTTTCTTTTTCACTGTCCAGTTAGAAGCCAAGGGACGGAGAAAACCTGGAAGTGTTACTTATCTACTTTGGAGAAAAATCAGGTCTCCTACCCTGCCATACTGGGCTGTTCTATGGGGCAGAGCTGTGTAAACCTCATAAGTGAATGAACAGAAATCCAAATCCTTTGACAGGTAAAACTCATAAATATTTAATCCGGGCCCAGAAATCGGGGAACTTCGTTCATCTGTTTTTCCAACATAAGAAGCAAAATAACAAACTCTGCTGTTCCGGGGTCAGCGCAGAGAACAAGTGGGCAGATAAAAATACTCCACCGGGCCCACCATCTGCCACCTGTTTACACGCAGAAACTTGGCAGAAAAGACGAAGAACATGTTTGGGGTGCGCAGATACGGCGAGGTGGATGCCGGAATAATTGGTGATGAGACTGAGTGCCAAATCCTGCGCTCAGGATCTTAAAGCAGCAAATATCCCGAACTGGATGTTATGATTACGGATAGGAAAAGATAATGTTTGCATTATAAATTGTATTTATTTAATAATAAAAGAATGGTAACAGAGGACTCGGGGCTAGGGTCAGGACTAGATGTGTGGGAAGGCCACCAAGGAGGCAGAAAATGAAAGGAGTGCACCAGGCAATCTCAATCTCCATGTTTAGGTTATGTACACACACTAGAGACACAAGATTATATAAGTCCCAGGTGAAAATCTTGCACGTGTATAAAAGTCCACTTGTCGTAGCAAAGTACTCATCTAAGGAGGAGGATGCAGCGGGGGGACTCCTGCCCACGTTCCTCCCTCCCCATCTTTACAGAACTGAATAACGCTTTGTGTACAGAGCTTGTTCATTCTACTGTAACCAGAAATAATCACAAAATGTACTTGACGTCTGTACAGCTGACTGTTCTTCATAGATGACACAGTACAGACTGATAGTCATACTAATACAGGTCACGATAATTACTTATAATGGTGCTAAACAAATCCCCCGCAGGTCTCATGAAAATATTACAGAGATTTAAGTAAACTTTATTTGTACCTGCTTCTCTTCCGCAGATATTGTGATTGGTCATCCTGAAGCCCTGGCTGAAAATAATGCACTGATTGGAAGAGTCTGAGAAGCATCTCCATAAAATGATTACTATACATACAGCATATTCTGTATCTCTGACATATGCCACAGTGCTGTACAGAGAATACTGAGCCATTCATATCAGTCAACAGAGGATGCCTCACTGCAGTCACACAATCTTATTATACATTTACTGTATATGGCTCTGACATATGCCATAGTGCTGTACAGAGAATACTGAGCCATTTAGATCAGTCAACAGCAGAGCTTACACTCCAATGCTCCATTGCAGTGACACATTTTTGGTATACAATTACATAATTTTGACATATTCCACAGTGCTGTACAGAGAACACTGAGCCACTCACATCACTATCTGAACCATATAAGCTTACACTCTAATGCCCTTCCACAGCACACATTATTATTATTATTATTATTATTAATAATAATAATAAATAGAATTTATATAGCACAAACATATTACGCAGTGCTGTACATTAAATAGGGATTGCAAATGACAGACAGATACAGACAGTGACACAGGAGGAGAGGACCCTGCCCCGAAGAGCTTACAATCCAGAAAGTGGGGGAAGCAGCACACACTAAGAAGGGGATATAGAGTGGTGGGAAGTAGTGAGGGTTTAAGAGACAAAAGACAGGTAGGTAAGTATGAAGAGATGGGTTTTGAGTTCTCTTTTAAATGAGCAGAAAGTAGGAGCAAGCTGAATAGGACGAGGAAGACCATTCCAGAGAGTTGGGGCAGCTCTAGAAAAGTCTTGGAGCCGTGTGTGATGAGGTTATGAGCGAGGAAGTCATTAGTAGGTCATTGGAGGAGCAAAAAGAGGGGCTGGGGGAGTATTACTACTAATATTATTATAATTCATTTTAATGGCTTTGACGTATACCACAGTGTTGTATAGAAAACACTGAGCCATTCATATCAGTCTCTGCACCAGTGGAGTTCACATTCTACTGTCCCCACGACAGTCTCACACTATTATTTTACATTTATATACCTCTGACATATTCCATAGTGTTGTACACTGAACCAGTCATATCTGTCTCTGCACTAAAGAAGCTTATACTATATGTATATATATGTATACCATATGTATGTCCCAACACAGTCACACATTATTTTTATTATACATTCATATAACTGTGACATATACTGCAGTGTTGTACAGAGAACACCTAGCCATTCCCATCAGTCCCTGCACCAGAGGAGCTTACACTCTAATGTCCCACTACAGTCACACACTTATTATTATACATTTATACAGCGCTGACATATTCTTGGTATATTTACATTACAAATGAAATCCCCACCAACATAAAAATGAGTAAGCTCACTTGTTTGGTTTTTAAAAAGACTGGAAACCTCCTACAATGATTTCAAAGTGTCTGTATGCAGTTTCTTAGTTATTTTTGTAGTAAGAGTGACATTCTTCCCACAATTTAAGAGGTATTCTTCATACTAAACACCACACTAATATACGGTGATCTGTGAATATAATATATATAGACGGGGTTCCCTAAAGACCTGAACGTTATTTCCCCCATGGTAATAAAGGTGGAGACAATCTGATGCAGACATTGGGCCTGATTTATTAAAGCTCGCCAAGGTTGAAGAAGATAGATTTTCATCAGTGAACCTGGGTGATCCAGCAAACCTGAAATGGATCTGGTCCGGGATTAAAAACATTTGTTAACAAATAGCAAATAACTTTTAGGAAATCTATTTCAGGTCCATTGCTGGCCCATTGACTCTATTATCTCAGGTGAATATTAAACCTGAGACCCCAGTGCAGGAAGGTTCATGAACAAACAACTTTCACATTATCCTGTCCACAGACCTCCAGCATTCACATTTCTCCTTACAAACCTTCAGAGTGTTTTTATTTATTGCCAATGAGCGACCCTATAATTAGAAATGAAATCCTTCAATACAATTAATCCTTCACTTGGCATGTAATGGCCTTTTCATTCCCCGGCAGAGCTGAACGCGGAGGCCTTCCACAGCTACACCTCACATAAAAGCGACATTTAACCTGCGCAAAACATGAGCTGCATGCACTAAAGGCGGAAAGAAGAAGCGAATAAAGATAAAAATCTTTTCTCCTTGGTGTCAAACGAGTCTCTTCGAGCGCTGCAAAGCAGCTAATTATTATCTGGCTGACCTGAGCATGAGCGAACTCCCGTCACAAAGCACTAAATATAACACAACCATTAATAAATCAATACAGCACACTGACTGACGCTGCTTTTTCTTGTCTGAGACTTTATATGTTGTTTGCTTTGTATTTATATAGCCCGGACCACACTGGTCACATGACTTAATATCTTCCATGTTACCAATACCAGAGGGGGTCACCTGAGTTTAGGGAGATGCAGAGGAACTGTAAGTTTCAGGGTGTTAAACTACTAAAGATATTTTATACATTTCTGATGCCGATAATTAACTCTCAGGGTTATTATCAATCTGCTGAAATCTTTTCCAAATCAGAATCATCAATCAGTTTGGGTACCAGATGGGTGCAATGGGCTCTAAATCTGATGATTGTCATTTAACATGACTCACACATCTCAAGTGAAAATCTGCCCTGTGTACAATGGTCATCTGACGTTGTTCATCAATCCACCCTGGCGGGAAGAAGAATTACCGATTGGAAATGGCCAGTGTGCTTTCCAATGGAGGAGAGCACAGTAGGATGCCACTCGCTTGTCCTCTACCTTCCCTTTTCTATAAAACACAACGATGTGTACAGAACTCCTTTGCTCATTTGTCACTGGATAGATTAAAGAGCTCTTGTTGGATAACTGCTGCAGATATGGCTCTTACCAGTTAATGTTACTTAACACATAGCTGAACCTTTCTTGTTTTAAGAAATATGAACAAAAGCATATGCAATTACATGATAATCATGTTATTCCATTATGAAAAGCATGATTCAAACACTAACTATAACACTGCCGCCTAGTGGCAGAACTAATAATCAATATATGGGAATGGTTGTTGCATCTATGTCTGCATTGTCTGCATAAATGGCATACTAACACTTGGGATCTTGGAAACTGTTGCCCATTTTAAAAAGTGCAGGGGCAGAGGCAATTTCACCTGTCATGGAAAACTTAAGAGACTGGTTTGGTATCAGCGCTCTTTTCTCCTCTGCAAGTAGAAGGTAAAAACACGAATATTCAAAGTTCAGATTCTAAATCAAAGCATTGATAAAAAAAACTGTATCACTGTCTGTATTCATCTGTCATTTGCAAACCCTATTTAATGTACAGCGCTGTATAATATGTTGGCGCTATATAAATCCTGTTTATTAATAATAATAATAATAATAATAACAAAGACAGGAAGTTGTATGCTCAAAAGATTGCTATCACGTGTAATTGCACCGGCATATAAAAATACTTGTCATGGTATGTTTTAAAAGTCCCAGTGGAGTAAATCCCACCACTCCTATTGTGTGATACTTCCCCCACCTACTAGATTGGAAGCTCTTCCACCTCATTGTCACTGTCTGTATCTGTCTGCCATTTTCAACCCCTATTTAATGTACACCGCTGCGTAATATGTTGGTGCTATGAATAATAATAAGAAATAGGTAAAGTTCACTTTGAGGGTTTACATACACATGAAAGCTAAACTTCAGGATCAAAACATATCTACTTTAATTATTGATTATAAAAATAAAAAACATTGTGTCCACCAAATTCCTATGCAAGCCCAAATATTTCCTTGTACAAGTAGCAGTAACATCATTACTGTGCTGCACATACACTGTACAGAAACCAGAGTTGTGTGTGGGACCCAGTAAGCCCACCCATTATAGGATGCCTGTAAAGAATTACACGAGGGGTGGGTACCAGACCAATCACCTTGCACAAGTAGAGACAGCACAAGAGACTGGTCTTTATAACAGGAAGCTCCTGCACAGAGGCAAAGTATGTATTAGGCCGGATTACTACACAGATCTGGAGGAAATATAATAAGAACCCCAAAATTCAAGTGGGAATACACACAGCTTTGGAATTTGGAGCCTTGAATTCAGTTGGCTCAATGTGGGCTCATTGGGTTATTTCCAGCTCCCAGGACTAGGGGTAGAGAATCGATGGCCTCAGTTCTAGGGGTTCTATTAATCAGATTCATTTATTTAAAGAACATAGGCTGTTCACATAGAAAAATGAATTGCAAGCGATATTTCACTTAGTTTAATAAATGAGATTCTGGGGCAGATGGAATTTACAGGAAAAAAATACCTAAATCAGAACTTATTCTCAGTTAGTTGAGGTTGCTGTCCACATTTTTGTACTTCATTTATCTGAGTGAGAGTTTTTAACTCATCAGAGGCGCCTGAGTTCTCCTGGCTGACAATCTGAACCATTCGCAGAGCCGCCGCTCTCTCCGTCTGTCTCTCTTAGCGGTTATTAGTCGCGCTGACAGGTTGACAAGCTGAAACTAGAAGTGAAACATTTAAACATTGTATGGTGATGTACGTCTTCGTCCTGTCACACAGCGATACAGAGCAGATTTCTTACTCCATTTGTCAGCGGCGCGGGTTGTGTCCCAGTTCCCACAGCCACGCGCTCCGCTGAATTACTAAATGTTACTCATCATTACAAGCTCACAAGGGTCACTTCATCCGATCTGCCTCCTTCCTCTCCCAGGGGCTCATTCACAATACAGAGTATTATAGGATTTTATCAGAAAAGCTTTATTCAGAAGCTGCAGGAAAAACACAAATTCTCCACCAAAACTACAAAGAACTGACAGCTAAAATAAAGTTACAGAATTTTCCTTTAAAGTTCTATAAAGCAAACTTAAAGGGACACTCCAGTGTAATGCTGCAGCTGGAGATAGAAGCTGGAGGGCTTTTTAGATATTCTTGTGATATGTAATTGTAGTTTCTATTGATCTGTGATCTTTTTCTTGATGTTATCTTTTATTGATTTTATGAGTATAATTTTAATAGAATTATATTGGTTATTGAGATCTTCAACAAGTATTCAATATGTTATCTATTTAATGAGATATTCCATTAGTATGAATATTAATATAAAATATTCATATATAATGAATATACGTAGTATTATACATTGAATATCATTATATATATATTATATATATATATATATATATATATTCAGTATATAATATTCATAATATCATTTTTTTATTGTATCCAAATGAATTATTGATAGTGAAGTGAGTCGATCTCAATGCAATGGTTGGATCAGGGGTATCAAACCTTAAGGCCTGCAGGCCAAATCTGGCCCTCACTGCAATTATATTGGGCCCTTGAGCAAATACCAAATGTTTACTAGAGCTGGCCTGCCGGTAAACAGTGCATGCACCGCTAATACTACAAATCCCAGAAATGCTCTGCTGGCGCATCAATTAGGACCCACAAGAACCCCCTTCTCTGTTGACATTCATTAGCGACCTGCAGTCACATCATGCCACCCCTCCCAAAAATGGCCAAACCAAATGGACATTGATAAACTAGCATCCAATAGGAGATGCCAGGTATCTGGCTTGGTCCAGTGGGCATCAGAGAAGATTAGAGTTTAGCAAACTGTGCTTGAATGAAAGTCTTCATTTGTTTATGCTTTTTATTATTTTTATGTTTATGCACTTTTCCTTGCTACTCCAAAGCATGGACTTGAATGGTTGAATTTTCATTGAAGACAATTAAAGGAAACAAACTATTACACTTTTTTTGTTGCAGATTCAATTTAGGCAAAACTTAAGATTGTTTCCATATGGAAAGGTCCATTGTTTTATCTGCTAAGAAGGAAAAACTTCCTCAATTGTAGATATTTTTTCAATAAATATCATAGTTGGCTCAGGACTGTCCATATTTTTCATTTTGGCCCCTGTGTATATGAGTTTGACACCCCTGGGTTAGATGATTTGTCCTCTGCTACTACATTGTTGAAATGTACCTCCATCAATTTGTGTCCCTGCCACAATGGAGAGAATTTCCTCCATTAGTTTGTGTCTCTGCCCCTCCCTTATTATTTATTAATTGTGCATTATGTAAAATTAATTGCTACAGGCTCATCATTTGCTTTTTTTATGTCAATGGGAATTAACAAGAGTAAATATTTCGACATAATTAAAAATATAAGGTTTTTGGTTAAAATGGCCTCTTAAAAAATTAGTTCTTTTTTTTGCATTTATGACATTAAAGAAAATCGCGGTCGATGGATTTCAGAGTCCGCTTCTTCAACCTTTTAATCAAGCCAGACACCTGGAGCCATTTATGGACAGCGTCCGCTCCACCGTCAGCGGCACAAAGTAAAATTTGCGTTTTTTTTTCCTTACGAACCCTCTCATTTAAACGACCATTAATCTCGGTGCTTGGAGCCCCGTCGCAAAGCGAGCTGTGTTTTGACTGGTGGGCCTGTTTAATGTAAGAGATTTATCATTGTTCCCTGTGTATACACAATAGGCCTTTTATAAATTTAGATACTTGGAGGAGAAACATGATACATAAATGTTATTACAATACATTCTGCGCTCGGTTGCAGTGTATATTTTTGTCAGCAGGAAGAAATACACTTTACATTTTCAGCTGTCAGCCGTCATTTTTCTCCCTCCTAATAAATAGATTGATTTAGACAAATGCATTTAGGTTTTTCCTACTTTTACTTCTTTATTTTCATCTCCTTTTTTTCCTGCAATGTGCAAATAATTAATGATCAACGATCCAAGCCAGACACATTTGTGTTCACAGCTGTAATTGCTCAAGCCACTTTTGATCTCCAAGTTTTCTGCATAAAATGTTGTCTGGTGTACCATAAAGTGATAAATAAAGAGGTAATAAATGATAGGTAAGTGGATAATAAAGGGGACCCAAATGGAAAAAACAAAAAAAGTCACCAGGTGATGCAAAGTCTCTTTTGTCAAAAATAAAGCCCTGGCACCTGGTGGCCTTTTGTTTTAGCTCCGCACTGTACAGGACATGTGCCATGTAGTGTAGAGCTCGGCTCTGTGTCTGGCACCATTGGGACATGTGCAGGAGTCATATCATCAGTGGCTATTCAATGGCTTAAGAGGACCCCCATAGGGCGCAGCGATGACAGGATCCTGGACCTGTCATCATTGCACGGCACCTGGACACAGGTAAGGCTGTGCCATAACTGGTAAGTAGAGTGTGCACATTTTCTCACTGCCACCAACGGGAACAGTTCTGCTTTAACCTCAACATGAATGGGCTTTATGGCACGCAAGCCACCATGATCCATGAGCACCGGTGCTTGGAACAGGATGGAAATATTGTTAGTTATTTCTAAGGACTACAGAACCTCCTATATTACTCTTACAGGGTCAACACTCAAACCAATCTGATTTGTATTGGACGGTTTGGTTTCTGTAGTCCTGTAGTTGATAACACAGGAAATGCATTTGTTACCTCAACATACGGCAATGTGTATCACCTCCATTGGTGCTCGGGGTTGCTTTTTATTCTTTCCTTACCAGTTGTGCTACACATTTAAATGGACAGCATGTATTACCTTTCCATGAATTGTGGTGCTTTAAACAAGACTAACCTAACACAACACATACCGACAATGATGGCAAAATATAGCAGCTATAGTTGGAACTCAGCCTTACTATCAGGATCACCAAGTAAAATAAAGTCTGGACAAAGTCTGAAAAAAATGCAGACATAGTAAAAACGGACAGGTGAGCTGTAATTTATTAAAGAATTGTTCCAGAGTTTAGATACACCTTAAGGTATACCTACCTTTTTTTCTTTTCGATACAGTAGGGAGTGGTTTAAACACCTGTGAGGTTTTTATTTGGCTATCTGTGTCCCAATAGAGAGGTATACCTTTACTCATTGTCATGTAGACATAGCAGCAAAAAAACAAAGTTAGAGAACATATTTTCAGAGTAAGGGAAAAGGCTATTCAGTTGTTACTAGTGGTGGTGTCCCTATGTTCTTTCTAGTGGTGGTCAAATAGTTCCAAAGTAGTTAATTCCAACTCTGATTGGAGCTCTTCCAACCTCAGAACTTGGAATCCGGGCAAAATAAAAAAAAAATAAAAATCTTGACTAATTGACAGGTGTAGTAGTATGCCGGACTTTGACGTCTGTCATCATATGCTGGCCGAATTGACTGAGCCATACTATACCTGTCAGTAAAAAGAATAGTACCTCATCAAAAAAAAAAATACAAACTCCAAATTTCTATGTCCAGTTTCATTTCTCAAATGATCTGACCCTATTATCACCTTTAGTTCCCTCTGTTTCTTTTGTAGACTTTCCATCTCCAAAACAGAGTCTTTAATCTATTCTTTGTGACCTTTCATGATTTTTGTTTTTGCCCTTATTCCTTTCCTGGTGGTTTGTAGTCATGGGTTCAAGAAGTGAGCTAAAATCTGCCCAGCTGGACTACAACACATTAAAAATCTGAAGGAAGTTTTAACCCCCTACTGTTGGCCATAAGGTCATTCCACAATTCCCATGTGGCATGTACAAGGTGCGGACATCAAATCTTCACAGGAAGTAAAGCCGACAAATCCTTCTTAAATCAC
Source organism: Pyxicephalus adspersus (assembly GCF_032062135.1). Taxonomy (NCBI): domain Eukaryota; kingdom Metazoa; phylum Chordata; class Amphibia; order Anura; family Pyxicephalidae; genus Pyxicephalus; species Pyxicephalus adspersus. Next base: position 22,812,517 of record NC_092859.1, read on the forward strand.
CTTTCCTTGAAATGGGAAACAAAGCCCTCTCCTTCTCCCCCTACTATTGTTCTCTAACTTTCCTGCACTTATTACAATGTATCTGCTGGGCGTTCAGAGCGGAAGTCAACACTGAATACGATTGAGAGCGATGGCAGAGTAACAGTGCTGTTGATGGTGATAATGATGTTTATACATTCCACTTTTGTTTCACATGTACCTATTTTAGTGACAGGTGCAAATGTGTCATCTCTTTCAACACAGTTGCCAAAAACTCAAAATGGGAGAGTAATAGAATCCTGAGTCCTTGCTTCTGTGAGATACAATGTGTATTACAATAATGTGATCAGAGCAAATGAACACAAAGTGGTGCGGAACAGAAGTTGCATTTTATAGGCTCGCCGTGAGTCAACTCAGCCAGGACGCAAGTTTAGACAATAGTCATAAGTAGGGTTGGTCGTATATTCCACTTTTCAATTCAACAGCTATTCGATCAAATAGTGAGATATTGTTCGGGTGATCGAATATTTTTATGGACTTTTAGGGGCTGCAAAAGCAATCAGATTGCTCTTGCAGCGCTTTACTAGTTGTATGTGTTCTTGGATAGAGAAACTCTATCCAGGAACATATACTACAGGACTGCAACAGCGATCCTTATTGCATGTGTCATATCAGAGATCTAAAAGTATGTGTTCTTGGATAGAGTTTCTCTATCCAAGAACACAGGGCACTAGATGTGATGAATAGGGAAACTTGTCCCCATTCAACCTCTAGTGTCCAGAGATCGCCTGCAGTCACAACATGTGACCGTGGGAACTGAACTGCAGATGAACTCTGCAGTTCCACTACAATCCCCGGGGCACCTATAGTGCCCCAGGGATCGCACACTCTTCTCAATGATTGCAGCCATGGCATTGATTAGCTCAGTGTGCATTTAACCTCAGTGTGTAATTAGTGTGTTAATTACCTGTAGTGCCCTGGGGATCACCTGCAGTCACAGCTGTGACTGCAAAGTTTCCATGGTCATGTGACTGTGGAAACTGAACTGCAGATGAACTCTGCAACTCCACTACGATCCCCGGGGCAGTACAGGTTAATTAACCTGTAGTGCCCCGGGGATCACAGCTGCAATCATTGAGAAGATGCCCCCCAAGTATCTCTTAAGCTACGTACACAGGTCAAATTTTTCTCGCCCGATAATCGGCTCAGGGCCTATATCGGGCTAGAATCTGGCGTGTGTACAGCCCACGTCGTTCATCGTCCGTGGATCCGTCCTGGCGGATCCACGGACGATGAACGACGAGCGATCCTAATGCAAGGGAAGGGGGAGAGCGTGCAGCAGGGTGCCGCTCCATCGCTCTCCCCCTCCCCTCTCCATAAAGCAGAACGGTGATGTATGTACAGCACTCGTTCATGCATCGTGCAGTTCTTATCGTTGGAAAGGATCGTGAAACATCCTTACCAACAACAAGAATTGCACTTGTATCATAATATTTCTGTGCTGGAAAGTGTGTTACAGAGTAAGAGATATCATGTCATTGTAGGATAACCTGTAAAAAAAAAATAATAATTTTTCCATTCATTTTTTTTTTTAACACTTTTTTTATCCAACTTTTTGCCATTGAATCTCATTTTTTTTTTGGTCGGGTCTACCCGAATTCGAACAGCCATATTCAGGTCGAATATAAGGACAACCTGAATTCGAACACCAACACTAGTCATGATAGTCATTTTTGATGTCAAATTTTACTGGCCTGGCACCGCACATCAGACCACAGGTCATTTTCAGGTAAGTGACTACAATATAAAGATATCAGCATCATCTATAGCATAGAAATTAGGGACAGGGCTACTGCATTTAGTTTTTGGAATCACAGACTGATGTGCAGTGCCGGGCCTGCCGGAGATTTCATTTTAGCTGCTCTATAACAATACAAAAAAGTGCTAATCCTGACCATGTATGGGCCACAAACGATGAGCAACAAATGTGCACTTGTTTTATTTCAAAGGCAACAAACAACTGGCCATGATGGTGATGAGGCCAGGGTTGTTTAAGGCTAAGGAAAACTGGACAATTCCTCAAGGTTGCATTTTTTCCAGAGCCTCAACTGATGGAATTTCAGGGATTTAGGGAGCTAGAGTGTTTTGCATTTGGCCTGTACTTTATATTAGCTCTCAGCCCAACTTTGACGGAAACCACCGCTGAGGGAAGGAACAATCATTACAATAAATTGGCGATTGTTACAAAAGGGGACAACAATAATTTATTTATGAAGTAGTAACAAGTGTCAATCATTACAATAGGGTAACACATGGGTAAATATTACAATAAAGGAGAAATCATTAAAATAAGGGGGGCAACAAAGGGCAATTGGTACAATAGGTGTGCAGCAATTGCAGCAAACAGGCAAACCAACTATATCTCTATGGCCCTGATTTATTAAAGCTCTCCAGGGCTGGAGAGGAAACACTTTAATAAGTAAAGCTTGGTGATGCAGCAAACCTGGAATGGATCTGGTCCAGGATTGAAAACATTTGCTAGCCAATAGCAAATGACTTTGAAGAAATCCATTCCAGGTTTTCTGGATCACCCAGGTTTATGGAGCAAAGTGTATACGCTCCAGCCTTTGGGAGCTTTAATAAATCAGGCCCAATATGTGGTACAGCGGTGGTTTGGGGGAGGATTTCGAAACATTGGCAGGCTATAAGCTGTATTGCAGACGGGTATTCAAGTATTTGCAGTGGAGTGTTCTATAAATGGGTTCTGGAAGGTGGCCTGTGTTACATTATTAGTATTCTGTGTAAAGAGGGACTCCCATGTTAGAAAGCAAATACTCAGCTATTTTTAAATGTGTAAGCATATGATGATCCCCAACATGAGCACCAAGAAGTGGATCCCTGGCAGGGTAGGAGGATTCGCATGTTGGTATTTGACAGATGAATTTTCAGTCTTGTCTTGAGTGCCCCTTTAATGTTGCAAAGGAAATGTAAACAGCTTGAGCAGCGATAAATAGAAATCTTTGCCATCACACAGACAGTCTTAAACAATCGTCCCATTATTCCCGCAAACAGCGTTTTCCCACAGCGTCAGCCCTACCAACACCACTAACTGTCGTGGGACTGTGAAATTGGGCATAAAAATCTTTATTGCATGTGTAAGGGAAGATAATGTGTAAACACCGAGCCGGGGAGAAAATTGCATTTTATCGATCATTTTCACCTCGGCGATTCAAAGCAAATAAAAAAAGAAACTAAATGACATATTTCAGAATTTAATGTTAAAGATGGGATAAAAATAGGCGCCAGTAATATAGGAGATAAGTGATTTCTGCAGACAGAACATCACATAAGTGGACAGATGCTCGCTGGTAGGGAGGTGAACAGAATCATCAGCACAATCTGTTATAACATATACAGGTGGAGGAAACAAGACTGAGACGTCTGCAGGAAGATTCAGGGTCCCGAGCAATATGCTTTTTATGTAATTAGTGCTATGAGTTCTGCAGAAGTGTGAGCCAACCCTACACATGTGGAACTGCCCCAGTTGGCACATAAAACTGCAACTCGTTTTTTAATCTGTTTATAGAGCTGGGAGCTGTGTGTTTAATGCACACAACACGTTTCAGGTTTATATTCCACCCTCAGGGACAAATCTGAAGATTTTAGTCCTGAAGAAGACGTGTAATCACAAATTGCATTGGCTGTAGATGCAAGTTCAGAGACCTTTTCTAATAGTTCTTTACATCCAACACCAAGGTCATGCCAATCCAGGTGCCTTCTGCAAGTTGAGCAGCCATAGTAAGCCTTTTGGGGAACAGATTATCAAAATGGGCTTAAAGAATCATCTAGGAAGAAATACATGAGTGTTGGAGTCATCCAGGTTTGACCATGCACTATGGTAGCATTGTTGGTTTTTGCAGTTTTGTAATCCAGATGTTGTACAGTGCATTTAAAACATCAATTACATGGGACATGGCCCTTGGTAGATGGAAATGGAAGGCAGTAGGGCCACCAGAATGGCCAAACCCTGAAAGATAATCAGCAATTCGCCATCTTACAACACAGTTGTCACGCACCATGCACCTCATTCACCGTGATGCATCACCGATGATGGCAGTCACCCTGTTTTCTGAATTGTATGCATTGGTCTAGGACAACAATTCACTATAGATAAATAGATGCTTGAATGGCAGTTTTCTGAAAACTTCAAGGGACAGACACTACAAATTAAACACTATTGTGGATGATTAATTTGGGATACCACTATCACTGTTGTTGTGGTTTTAACCTTGCTTTATACCTGCCTCCATACCAGGTGACAAAGTACACTTGTAGTTGAATAGCCTTTTGGGCTGATACATCTATTGTCTGTACTAATTACATCCCTGAGAAAGCGGACCTAGTCTGAGAAACGCGCTGGATGATCCCCGCATATGTCCTGCATATCCCCTGAATCATTACATGTGGAGAGGCATGTAAAAACGTCTTTTAAAATTATGTAAATAGCATATGATAATTTTATAATATTTGACTGCCATTAAATTCTCATACTTTGACATTTTGGATACTATGATTGAACACAGTTGTCACACTTACTGTGCTTTTGTTCTAGTGTCGGTGACCTGGAAGAAAGACCTGACAGCTTTGACCATGACCAGTAAGATGAGTGATCTCATGATTGGCACATCAAGCAGAACTAACCTTAACAAGTAAGACATTTTGAGGTATTAGGGAAGGGACAGATAATATCCTTTCCTCAATAAAATAAATGTATTTGTCTGATTGTCATCTTTACCTCAGTCCTCTTCTTTCTCCTACTTCTGGGTTCCGGATCTTTGGTTACCTTGATTGGCCAGTCCAGAAAGATGTAACTCCCATGCATTCCAGTGCATGTGCAGATCAATGTTCAATAAAAAAAAGATTGCGAACAGGAAGGTAAGTTTATTTCATGTTTATTTCAACTTTAAGGAACAACAGTATAGTATAATATGTCTTCGGTGCCTCCTATCCCTCTAATGCCAATTGTGTGTGCCAATTTCTGACTTTTGTTTGCATCTGACTATTTTTTATTTGCCCTGACCCTTGGCTTTTATTTGCCTGACCCTCAGGGACACAACCTGGAAGCAGAGCAAAATTCTTCACCACTTGCATGGTGCTCTTGTGAACACTGGTAATGCCTTAGACTCTATATGCCTGATTTATTAAGGTTCTCCAAGGCTGGAGAGGATACTTTTTCATCAGTGAAGCTGGGTGATCCAGAAAACATGGAATTAATTTCTTAAAAGTAATTTGTTATTTGTTAGCAAATGTTTTCAATCCTGGATCACCCAGCTTCACTGATGAAAGTGTATCCTCTCCAGCCTCAGCCACAGCTTTCCTAAACTGCAGTAAGGAAACCATACACCCTGGTTATGCCTGCAGTCAGATTCTGACCCCGGTGCATTTTCTTTCCCTTAAAAGCAGCAAGGAGCAGTGACTTCTCCTCCTCCAGAACATTAACACTTTCAAGCTTCTGCAGTGCTCTTTCTTTAGCTCATCCATTGTGCTCTGGTAACCCTTTGTCAATTTTAACACTTTTGTTTATAAAACAAAGATTGTATACATATAGTAATAAGTAGAAAAATAACATTAAAAACAAATTACCCCAATCCATTATTCTTTTAAAAAGAAACACAGGCTTCTCATTTTCAACTACTAGTTTTCAAATACTAGTTTTCCATGCAAACCTCTGATGTTACTTTGGGAAGACTGAGGAAATGCTTCTTCCTGCCTGCAGCAGATTCATGACATCATCTTTGCCTAGTCAGAGTCACTGATTGTAACTCAAGGATGGCTTTTTAATAATAAAAGGTGGAGCTTCCCTAAAAAAAGATATGGTTGATACATATTATGACAAGTCAGGAAATTATGCATGCAGACTTGAAAAGTAATTGAAAGGTCCAATTTAAAATGAAAAATGTCCGGCGTCCATTGGCGGCTCTTTTCCTCTTGCCCGTGTGATGGGGGCTCTCCAGGCCTCGCAGCCTCCATTATTGTATTTACATAGATTTAATAGCTGTGTGATGAATGTCCTTCCGCTTGACTCCTGTTCTGAGCTGGGATATTTTAATCCGCGCTCTCTTTCCCTCTCTCTCTGCGCTCCGGCGGATCAGCACTTTGTGTAAATAAAGCAAAGTGGAGTTCTGACATCTCCCATTTTAAAGCTTCTTTATTGTCATTGCAGCATAAACAGAGAACATCTGTGTTATAGTAACAGCTAAGCGCACCCTTCGCTCACGACCTCTGCCCGCCATTCTTAAAGGGGACCTGTCATTAGGATTATACGCCACAAATTGGATTAAAATGATGATAAAAGACAACACAAACCTCTATTGCACATTTTAAATCCGAAAATCTTGGGCACATGCAATTTACAAATTTGGACTTTGCCGTGGCTCTGGTACACATTCTGTGTACCATAGCCTAATGGGTGCATATTTTGTCTACAGGTGCTGCATTGATAAACTGGCGAAGGTGGGGAAAACAGAAGAAAGCATTCAACATGTATGCATTGCATTTAGCCCTTGGCAAACTTTCTAGATACACTGTCAGTGTTGCTGGTATGGGCAGATGCCATGGAAAAGTTATCTTTAGATTCTTCTCACCCCCTAGCCATGCCATGCACTAGGGTTCCCCAAGAGGTTGCTATGGATCCTTCAGCCATGAGAAATTTCAATCTCTGAGGTCAGTTACCACTGACACCAATAATCATTTTGGCTATCTATAAGAGTGTATAAGGAGCAGAGTCCTCCAGTGGAGCAGAGTATTATAGGAGAGGAGAGTTAGATAGAGGAAGGAGCAGAGTCCTCCATCAAAGCAGAGTATTTTAGGAGAGGGGAGTTAGAGGAAGGAGCAGAGTCCTCCATCAGAGCACAGTATTTTAGGAGAGGTGGGTTACACAGAGAAAGGAGCAGAGTCCTCCATCAGTGCAGAGTATTTCAGGAAAGGGGAGTTAGAGGAAGGAGCAGAGTCCTCCATCAGAGAACAGTATTTTAGGAGAGGGGAGATAGAGGAAAGAGCAGAGTCCTCCCTCAGAGCACAGTATTTCAGGAGAAGGGAGA
>NC_092859.1:22819633-22828468 GCF_032062135.1 Pyxicephalus adspersus
TTACAGGAGAGGGGAGTTAGAGGAAGGAGCAGAGTCCTCCATCAGAGCAGAGTATTTCAGGAGAGGGGAGTTAGAGGAAGGAGCAGAGTCCTCCATCAAAGTAGAGTATTTCAGGAGAGGGGAGTTAGAAGAAGGAGCAGAGTCCTCCGTCAGAGCAGAGTATTTTAGGAGAGGGGAGTTAGAGGAAGAAGCAGAGTCCTCCAGCAGAGCACAGTATTTAAAGCCTACCTAAACTCAGAAAAATTCACTTTATATAAAAGGGTAGACATACCTTTAAAGCAAGGTAAAAAATTCCATTTGTTTAGGTGTTTTTAAGTGCAACACCCTTTTTAAAAAAAAAGTGCAACACCGCTCCATAATTCTCGATCGTCTAGGCGATCAGGAATAAATGGGAGCACAAAGCCTCCTGGGATACCTACGTCAGGCATCCCGGGATGCTCTTGGCTTAGGCAAGTGCATGCGCAGAAGGAGCCTTTTCGTGAAAAGAGAAAAATTTGCTGATCTCACGCATGCGCAGTGGGATCGGCAAAATTTTTTTCCAACCTATGTCACCTGATCTCGCGCCTGGGTCGGTCGATGTAGGAAGAAGAACCAAGAAGACAGGGTGAAGATGGCGCCACCCGGCGTGCCAGCTCGGAGACAGATACCAGGACAACGCAGGACCCGATGGAAGACACCTCCGCACCGATCGACAGCAATGCAGGATTGAAGGTAAGTGTATTTTTTGTTTTAGGCACTTTTGAGTTTAGTTCCTCTTTAAGGAGAGGGGAGTTACAGTAGATAGAGGAAGGAGCAGAGTCCTCCATCAAAGCAGAGAACTTCAAGAGAAGGAAGTTAGATAGAGGAAGGATCAGTCCTCCAGTGTTTCAGCCTGGCAGAGTATTTCAGGAAAACAGAATTAGAGGAAGTAGCAAATTAGAATCAGAACAGTGACTGCCATTTGGGATCTGCTGTTGATCCTTCTCCAGGTTGTTAGCTGTTTTCTAGGTTAATCTGCTCTGCAGTGATTGTTCTGGATGGAGGAATTCATAGATTCCTTTTAGGCTAAGGATTCTCTAGTGATTTCAGGTATTTCCTCCTGATGTGACTCACTATGACGGCAATCTCCTGTAACAAGCTTTTTCTTTTATTTGTACTATGGGTAAGGGTCTTCCCAGAGCTTGGATCAGCAATGGACCTAGAGAAGCCATTTGCTGCACTTTTTTTTTATCAGACTATCTCATACATAATTTACATTCACAAAAAAGTGCAGGAAAAAAAATACAAAACAATCAACATATAAACAAAAGCCGCACTAACAAGTTTATTTCCACTTTAAAGATTTAAAAGGATGATAAGACTCTTTATTTTTATTTCCTTTTATATTTCAAGGCTGTAACAGAAGAATAAGTCTTTAAGTCTCCAGCATATACTAACTTTGTGATATCAGTAAGGGCTCATTCACAAACGTCAACCTACACATTACCATAATGCATATAAAAGTATGTTATGTGCGTTGGTGCATCCCGCTGCCATTAAGCTAATGTGCAGCGCACCACAAGGCATGGTAACAATGTCAGAAAAAAAAATGTGCAGGCCCAATTATTTGTCCATTTTGGTGCATTGGCAGTCCATAAATTTGAATGGGCTAACCTTAACACAATGCATATGAAGGCGTTACAGCACCCACATTACCACCCCTGCATTAGCGCCATGTAACGGATACATAGGTGTAAATGGGCCCCTATGAGTGGACGGACATTTTTTGTGTAAAGGGTACAATGGAAGACATTGCACAATTGTTTCAGTCAAGCAGAAGACCTACTTATTTTTCCCCTCTTTTGCTAACTTCTTGCATTGAGCAACCAGTCTGCTGTGTGTGACTCTCTGGGATGTGAAACAATAAAAGAGTAAATTGTTTTGTACTCAGGAAAACGCCGTGCTCACAGCTCCGGGCGGCCCTGCCATGTGCCCTACTTTCAGAGAGGCGCTCACCCGCTCTGCCAGCTTTTCTCTGATTATTGCCTCCCTGGATGCTGGGAGACATGGAAGTGTAATTAAGGGTAATTTGTAGCCTTGTGTGTGTGTGTCTGCACCGAATCCATAGCTGAGATTGACCATGATGAGCGCTGATCACCCCTCTATTGTTTAATACAGAAGCCAGAGGATGAGGATCACTGCTATGTGTGTTAGAATTTATGTTCAAGTAATAAGACACAGAAAGTTAACATTGTCGCAGGAACTGATAATAAGTAAGAAACCTATAGAAGATAATTTATACCTTTACAGTTCAATAAATACAGATAATACTATAATTACTTAGAAGAGGTGCTTTCAGTACTAGTAGTATTGGGAGTAGTAATTATAGTATTATTATACTATGAGTATTAAATATCATTATTCTTTTAAGCAGTACTAAAAATTATCTGCCTAACTTACATGAAGCTCATGGATAACTATAACATCTTCTCAGACGGTTTTGGATATATATAGGCTGGTGGCCCAAGTTTCCAACATTCTAGCTCCCCACACCCCTGCCATTTTGTCAGTTGGGACTCTGGAAATATGCCCAATTTGCCCATTTTCCTCCCCAAAAGTCAGCCTTGAACACAGAGATTGATAATTCTATTGGTCTGTGGGTAAGACTATTTCCAAGTTCAAGACCCAACTTTTCCTGGGGCCCCTATGCTAATGGTGGAAACCAAATGCATCTATCACAAACAATCCACAATATGACACCTGTATGAATGGACAAAAACCTTAAGATTGAAGCTACCTAATGCTGCCCAGGGGTCATAAGCCATAACCTCACCCAATGCAGTGATAGTAATAAAGTGTAAACATACTCACCCAACCATCAGGGTGGAGAAGTCTGCAAATATGGGTTTGGATCCTTGGCTGTCTTAAGTTGCTGTGCTGGAAATATTATTATCATTAACTTTTTACTATTAGGAGTCGATGTGTTGTGCTCACTGTACAGAAAAACAGGAGTTCTATAAAGCTTGCAACCTAAGCTAGGTACACATGTTAAAATACCTTCATGAAAGATCATTTTCAGCTACACTAGAAGGAACAAGCGCTCACAAAATCAGGAGGCACCCATTGTAAATGTTTAAATTGTAGACTACCACTTTATCATCAGAAGTAATAATAATAGAAGACATAGCAGATATATTGTAGTTGTAGCAATGGTAGTGGCAGGAATAAAAGCTTTAAATAACAGTAACAAGCACTTTGATTGGACAGTCAGTGTGGTCAGCTGATGTATTGATGCCATTAGAACAGTATTCCAGCTAGCCATCAGCCATCAGAAATCAGCAATAGCAGCCTGTTCTTTCTGTATTAGGTCTAATATTTGTGATAACTTTTAACATTGGAGGAAGCAAGGGGAATAAGTAATAAATGTGAGATGGATTTTAACATAGGTGGTGGCATTTTCAAGCAACTAGGCCCTAGATGACTTGCTTACATGCTGCAACTTCTCATCTTGTGGCTAGCTACACAATTACATTGTTAAAGTGTAATCGCCGAGGGGAAAAGGGGACTGAGGAAGTCCTTCCTCCTACTTGCAGCAGACTGACAACATCATGTTGGCCAAGACCAGGTCACTGGATTTAATCTTTTAGTAATAAAAAGTGGAGCATTTAAAAAAATATATATTTTGCTGTAAGGAAAATGACTGCCAGGAAATTTCATGCAGATTTATACATTTTCAGTTTGGAGGTGCACCTTTCTATTTCTCAGTGCTCTAATTGTGGAGTCTGTGGCCCCGGCATGCTCCTTGGTGCTTGGCTCAGCCAGACATTCATGTAAATGGTGTTTATGTTGAGAAAGTCGGTGCAACACACATAAACTGATGTTGTTGTCACTTTGGATTAGGCTCTCCTTATAGCGAGTGAGACAAGTGGAGCAGGAGGCTGCCGGTGGCTCCATGAAAAATTCAGCTCAATGTGTTTAAACCCGTCATCTCTCTATTGTTCCTGACGGCGTGGTGGATTAACCCTAACTGGTGCCAGCAGAGCACAGAGCCCATCTTCTCAACGAGTGCAAAGGCTCCCAACTCCATCTATTTCATAAAATGTAAGGAAGGAATCATAAAAAAGTGCACTGAACATTAAATAGAAGTTCATAAGTTGGTGCAAACAAAAATTTTTGTTTTGCTAACAGAAACAAAAAAAATTAATTTTTGGAGACAGAACTGGAAATTTCTATTCATGGGGAAAAGTTTGCATTTGTTAACCAAATAGTGAACTGTAAACTTACGAAGGAATATTATAGTTCCTTGCTGTAAACTGTTTTCCAAAGTGTAAGGCCCTTGTATAGCTCATGATTTTTGTGCATGAGTTGGCATGAGATTTTTGGTGAGGCTATCTGTCTTATGTTGTTTTTTCTTTGGCCCCCAGATGAACTTCTATGATTTCAGCTTATAAATCAAATATACAAAATTAATAAAACTGTTATCATCAATATTTTTGAAATGCACTGACAAGCACAATAAAAAATAACAAATAGAATAATTGCTCAGTGTTACATCTACATTTCAATTTATTGCTACCATGGCTTAATGGCAAATCAGGATTTGCAAACTGTAGCCCATAAAACATATAAATCGCAAACAGAAATAAGGAACAATGTATAAAGTCAGGTGAGTCACAATAAATTACAGAATGGCTAACTTAATAATAAAATGAGCTCATGAAACCATATTGTCGGTATGTTGGACTTGTCCAGTCACACAAGCGATTTTTGTAGCAGAGATTAATCCACAATTCACTAATGCAAACAATTAACAGCGATTTGTAGCAATTTCATCCTTCTCCATTAGAGATTTGTAGCTGAGCCTATGGAGTTAAACTAAGAGTTATTGTCCAATTTTGTCTTGGATGTAAAACGCTACGAAGATTCATTCCCCGAGCTTCAAATCAGTAACAAGTAGCACATTATTAAATAAAAGTATAGGAGGAATTGCTGCAAGTTATTCTCCCAAGTGGCATGGCTCTTGGAAGTAATTGAAGAGCTGACAATTTGTATAAGGAAACAATTGTTTTGTTTTATGGTTATTTTTGGCTTTGGCACATTTCCCCATGTCAATACCTGGCTTATCATCCCATGACTTGAAAACAAATTTCCAAAATTTTAAAACAAGATTTAGGGACATTTTAGACTTTCGGCTGACCTGCGATGAACAAGGGACAAATGAAGAAAGTAATTAGCGAGCAGGACTGAGTATTTCCTCTCCTCTTCCGTCATCATCATAACGTGATGTTTGTTACGAGTTCTGTGATTTTTAAATTTAGGTTAGGAGTATCCAGTTCCCTAAAATTCTCATTCTGAATCTCTCCAGTGTCTCACCAGTGCAGAGATAAATACCATAAGACTATAGACATCGTTCTTCCTGGGTCACACATTTTCCTAATCAGGAATGTTAATGTTGCGTTTTTCACTGTATAATGTATACTTGGTAGGTGACGGGGTTCAGTCACAGCCTCTGCCAGCCATTCACAGTTTGATGTCGTACTTTGCTCATTCAGCTGTTAATTTTGTCTAACTGCTCTGTTTCAGTTTATCCTAAAATTTAGACACAATGAAAACCTCAGTGCTGCCTGCTCTGCTCACAGATCTGTTTTACACCGCTCACCACCCCATTGGGGGCAAACCTGGACTATAGGTAGGGCGGTCTAGCCAGTTAGATGCAGTCTTGCCATGGGGTGCTGTTCAGAGTACTTATCCACTAATGCTGTTGATTGAATTCCAGTGTATCAATTATTTGGTTTTATAAAAACAAATAATGCTTATAATTTATCAATTACTAATTGGAGTCTTTTGGGAACAAGAACTGCAATTTGCTATTGCTGTGGCAATTGTAGTGTTAGAGTGTAAAGCTGTGCTGTAAAGCAGTCATCATCATCCTTATCATCGTCCTCATCATCATCCTCATCATCCCCCTCCTCATCATCGTCTTCATTCTCATTATCATGGTCGTCCTTATCATCCTCATCATCATCCTAATGATCCACATCAGCATCTTCACCCTCATCACGATTATAATCATCTTCCTCCTCATCATCATCATCATCCTCACCATCATCTTTATCCTCATTATCCTCATCATCATCTTCACCCTCATTATCATCATCGTCCTCATGATTATCTTCATCATTCTCATCATCATTATCATCGTCATCATCTTCATCCCCATGATGCTCATCATCATCATCATCTTCATCACCCTCATCAATGTTCTCCGCTGTCACAGGTGCTGATTTTATAGGATTATTAATAAGTACATCATATATTAAAGCATTGAGCAGCACTGCTGCAGGTGGTACTACTTCCACTGCTTTGCTGTCAATGGGGCTGCTTTTTTTCTTGACCCAGGTAGCTAGGATGTTCATCAAGACATCTTAACAATAACTTTCTCACTCCCCCCTAACATTATAGTATTTTCCCCAAATAATACACAGCATAAATTCTTGGAAAATGGCCGATATGGCCACTTTATTGTAAACATAATGCAACATTTTTTCAATTCACACCAACACAATTTTAATAATTTAACCATAACTTCAAGATAACAAAATAACATTGACCCCCTAAACACAAACATCTCAACACTGGATTAAATCTCCCTTACAGGTTGGAAGCCCTTGGAGGCACTGCTCACCACATCACACCATCTGGGGCCCACCCATCATCCCCTATGTTCCAACCATATACCGGCTACAGAATGATAACACTACTATAACACTCCACCATAACCAGTCTAAGAGATCCCACACCTAAAAAGGTTCTCCTTCTAACATACACACCCGCTCAGGGTGCCCTCCAAGAACCTAATCCGGGGTACCCTTTACTCACTACCCTCTTAGCCCCATAACACATACAGGGCAGACTGAAATTTTCTATTCTATAAATGCTCACCCCATTTCCTCTTTGCCCTTCTTTATGCCCTACTCACTCCACCCCCCCCCCCCTTTTTTCACATTCCCCCTATCCCCATACTGATCCTCCAATACCTAAACCCACTTCTCCTTTCTCTTAACCCCTCCTTTTCCATACACATCCCTAGCCCATGGTCATGCCAAACTTCTGATGACCTCCTCCCTCAGCATCTCCAGGCTTCTCTTTTTATTTTATGTTTCTCTTGTTGTCACAATCACTTTGTATCAAAGTTGGGAAAATAAAAGAAGTTGTATTGACTTCAACCAACCAATCATATGCTAGGAAAAGATTTTTTTTTTTTTTTTTTTTAGATTTTCTTGTAGACACTGGGTATTCTTTGCATTAATTACATAATGATGATGGTCACATAGAGGACGATCTACAAACACTCCAACAACAAGCTAAGGTAAATATCCCTGTAAGGTAAGAGATCAGCCCAAATTCTTAATTCCATGTAGATATTGACTTGGAAAAAGTCAGTATTTACATATGCTCTTCAGCCATTATTCAGGTAATCACTTGTCCATCACTTTGTGGGCTCAGTTTATCCATTTGAGAAGCACAGTGAGATCACTTTATTGATCGCTTTTATTTATTATAACAGAATATAAATTTGGAGAACGCAGCCGGTTTCTATGACGGATACGACTTGGTATATCAAGTACACATACAGCCATGTGCTGAATAGAAATACATGTTAGAATGCCATTGTTCCCTCCAGATTTAGCTGCAGTTAACAAGTAATTATATAGATTGCTCACAAATAATCCAGGTGATGACAAGACAGATTATTTTAGGATAACGGCCTTGCCGAATGGGAGGAGACGATGGAGGCAATGGAGCATCTCAGACAAGGAGGAAGAGAAGAGGACGCTGGATGCAGGTGTGCGAGACTGACACTAGCACCGTGTCACAACATCCAGCACTGCTGTCACCCCGCAGGAACAGACACCTGCAGCCACCCAGCGGAAACACAGACATTCCAAAGGACTCAGAAAAAGTTTCTGCCAAAGGCACAATGGATGATGTAACCAGGTAACTGAGATGCTGAGACAATTCATTGAAACGTTGGATATTGTAAGGAGAAGACTTAAATCAGCACCAAGTAACATTTTTATTTCCATGTATTAGGAGAATGGCTAATATGCAAAGAGAGGGCTAATATGCAAGAGAGGGTTTGTCACATTGCAAGAGACTGTCATCATAATAAAAGAGAGTTCAGATGAGTGAAGGTGTCTGGATTCAGGGAATATTCTGAAAAGTTCAAGCAATATTTACCTTGCCAACCACACTATTAGGGTTCCCAGTGGGCAACCACTGGCTGGTGATTGTTAGGAGCAGTTCAAGTCATTGTGTACCCTAACAACTGGTTGCCAGTTAACATTCACATTGCCGACTGCTTTGCCATTGGCATGGTTAACATTGGTGGGAGACTGCTGTCACTTATCACTGTCCATATACAGATATACTTGTGCAAATGGCAGTAGTTTGAGCCCAATCTGCTAATGGATTGAATCTCCTACAAATTCCTACAAGAGAACTTCCATAATACAGGAGACTACTGCTGTGTTACATAAGACTGCCATATTACACGTGTAATGTAATAAGAGACTGCAATATATAAAGTGAATTGGCTTGTTACAAAGAGACTGCTTATAGAAATAGTGTCATATTACAAAAAAGTGCTTCTGTGTTACAAGAGATTGCCATGTTACAAGTTAATACTACAGTGTTAAAACAGACTGCAATGTTACAAGAGACTTTCATATTACAAGTCAGTGCTACCATGTTTCAAGAGACTGCCATGTTACAGCAAACTGTCATTACAAGAAAACACAACCTTGTTATTAGAGACTGCCATGTTACAAGAAACTGTCATATTACAATACAGTGCTACCATGTTACAAGAGACTG
>NC_092859.1:22829425-22838756 GCF_032062135.1 Pyxicephalus adspersus
CATGTTACAAGAGACTGTCATATTACAATACAGTGCTACCATGTTACAAGAGACTGTCATATTACAAGACAGTACTACCATGTTACAAGAGACTGTCATATTACAAGACAGTACTACCATGTTACAAGAGACTGTCATAATACAAGACAGTACTACCATGTTACAAGAGACTGTCATGTTACAAAAGAGTGCTACAGTAATATAAAAGACTGCAATATTGCAAGAAAATGCTACCATATTAGTAGAGACTACCATGTTACATGAGCATGCTACCATGTTAGAAGAGACTGCTATGTTGCCGTTGAGTTGTCAGGTTACAAGAATCTTCCATGCTGCCATGAGTGAAGGGATCGATGCCAAGTTCGGTAAACATTGTCATGTTGGGGTCTGCTGCTGTGCTTCACAAGACAGTATATATTGTAATAGAGAGCAGTCATGGAATGAGGATGCTATCAGGAGACTGCCACATGCTACAAGAGACTGCTACAGGGAGAAATATATGTTACAAGGACTGTTGTGTTAGATGTCCCTGCCTTGCTGCAAGAGACTATTAAAGGCCACAGAAGTTTGCTGTCACAAGAGACTGCTGTGAAGTGATAACATATATATATTATGAACATCCATCAATTTTAATGTTGTAATTATAGAATCCCAATTCTGAACCAACACATTGCTGCAGCTATCAGGAGTCACCAGACTCCTGCAAAGTAGCAAAACCATGCCTGAGCCATATGGGTCCTGACAAAGGGGCAGAGGCTGGCTAGAAATGGGCACACACCTTCCTAAAGATAATGACTGGCATCGCCCCCATATTCCGTAGCATAAGGACTTATATTACATTTTTCATTATTGGATAATGCAGAATGGTTAGATTTCTAATATTGCCTCTTTCCTCACTACAGAGGTTTTCCTAAACTTCCTGTTTCAGTGTAGCCACAGGAAATAGGAGAAAATAACCCCAGACTGAGAGAAGATTCTCACTTCTTGGCCTCTGCAACAAAACAGCCCAACAAATTTGACTTTTAATCAAAGTTCACCTGCAAATGGCTTAGTACCAACATATGCTGGAGTGTTGCTGCTCTCAGCAATGCCCAAGTGATCATAAACTTTTTTTAATGGGGTTACTGGCATGAAATTGGGGGCACAAAGAAGAAAACCCTAGATTGCATTTTCCAAATCCTCCATTTCAAACTTATTCCGGACGTCTCTAGCTGAGCCTTTCGGATTCATTTCCCTGAAATATCTCCACGTTTCCTTGCATAAAAACTTCTGCCAGTATCATTAAATGGATCTGAGTTTTACGAAGTGCCTTAATGGCGGTCATTAGCCGGGCAGGCATGCCAGCGAGACTCGCATCAGCCTTTAGTGAATGACCTTGTGGTCCAATGAATTGTGTCAGAGTGCCCGCTCCAGAGACAAGGAACAGACGTTAACGCCAGACCCCCGCTCCCAGGGCCAGCGCGCTAATGTCTTACGGGCTCCCAGAGACCCTCCGGCCTTCTGTTGCCTTTCTCCTTAATAGCCGGGTGATAAAGCAGAATCAGCAATCGGACGCAGCGCTGACCATCTGCCCACCTCGCCTGGCACACAGCTAGAGATCGCTGCGTAGCTTCTCTGTGCCAGTGGCCCCGATAGGAGGGCAAAGTCACCGAACTCCGCAAAGATCTGCAAAAATATCTACGGCCTGTGCAAGTTTCTTATCAGTGTGTGTTAAAGTGCATCTGTCATCACATATATATTTACATGCTAAGCAGCACATGCTTAGTAATGGGTCAGGTATGTATTACGTCTCACAGGGATCACACTACTCCCCCTGACAATGGCCACTTTTCTCTTCTGTGCCATCTTTGCTCTGGCATAATTCAGGATCATCATGATGACACAATCCTGTAAATCCTTGGCTATTATCACAAAGGCCTGACACAGATCAGTTACAATGTTGCAGTCTGGTAACTGGGGTAGAGGAGACTAAGGAAATGCTTCCTCCTGCCTGCAGCCAACTGATGACAACATCTCAACCTAGCCAATGTCACTGAAGGAAACCCAATTCAGCTTTGTATGATTTACAGTGGAGGCCCTGCCTGATGTATACAGTATTACTTATATTATATTTTTTTCTGTGGTACAAAATGTCAAAAAAGTAGGGTAGAATGGGACATTTACCTGGCACAAGGGGACATTTAAAGTCCATACATTCCCTAGAACTCTAAAACTATCCATAATCATCTAATCTCCTGCATTCATTTGAAGAATGTTCACCAATATTGCCAAAATTTTAATAGAATTGAAGACCTCTATTTGAATTTGAGGATTGGCTGTGTTGGGTGTCCACAGTTATTCATTATTGCCCTTATACGGAATTATACTTCAATAATGTCATGGAGGGCGGGGAGATTCTTAATTTAAATCCCTATTGGATGGCTGAGACACAGCAGTCCCTAGATAAATATCATGGCATTTATTAGCACCACCCATGACTAGTCAAAGCCACATCCTTTTACTAAAACCACGCCCCTTTTGTAAATCCTTCTAAAGGTTCTCGCTATGAAGACAATTCAGTACGATTCTCTTCCGTGATGCGTTATGAATGAGCAGCTGTCTTCTAATCACCCAATTAGGATTCATAATTAAATATCATCAAATTAGGAAGCACTTGTTGCCCTAATTGCTGATTGTATTCCAGTAATATTATTAATGAGATGACTGTAGAGAAGAAAAACATCATTAATAAGAAACACATTACAACATAAATTAAACGCAGGTCCTTTGGCCTTAAAGGGATCAAATCACCAAATTTTCGATTGAATTTGATGATTGAAAAGTATAACTTATCTTCATTTCCATACAAACATTGTCAAAAGTCTGCACTGGGGGGGTCTGTACTGAGGGTCTGCACTGGGGAGTCTGTAATGAGGGTCTGCATGGGACAGGGATGCTGTGGGGGGTAATGTGCATTTGAGGGGTCTGTACTTGGGAATTTTACTGGGAGTCTAAACAAGGGGTCTGTTTTGAGGGTCACTGGGGGGTTTTTTACTGGCGGGGTCTGTCATTGGAGACAGTATGTCTGCATTAGCTGCTCTGTATGGAAGGTCAGTACTGGAGGGGTTGAACTAGGGTCTGGTCACTGGAGGTCTTCAATGAGGTCATTGGAGGTCGGCACTGAGGCCTTTCACTGGAACGTTTATCCTGAGGCCTGCCTGTCTCTGGGGACCTGTACTGCGGCCTGTCACTGGGGATCTGTACTGAGGCCTGCCTGTCACTGGGGACCTGTACTGAGGCCTGCCTGTCACTGGGGGTTTGCACTGTGACGTGCCACTGGAGGGAAGTCTGTCCTGAGGCTTGTAACTGGGGGTCTGTTTTGAGGCCTGCCTGTCACTGGAGATCTGTACTGCAGTCTGTCACTGGGCATCTGCACTTATGTTTGTCACTGGTGGTCTGTACTGAGGCCTGTCAATGGGGGGTCTACATGAGGAATGTCATTCGGTGTCTGTACTGAGGCCTGATTGTTAGTGGAGGTCTGCACTGAACCTTGTCACTGGGGGGTCTTTTCTGAGACTTGTCACTGGGGTCGGTCCCGGGGCCACTCATTGGGTTCTGCACTGAGACTTGTCATTGGGGGTCTGCACTGAGACTTGTTACTGGGTTCTCCACTGAGGCTTGTCACGGGGGGTCTGTACCTGCATTTCCCTGGGGGGATCTGCAAAAAGTTTGAATAGGGGGTCTGCACTGGGCGTTTCTTTATCTTCATTTAGGGTCTTTTTTTCGTGAGGCAAATGCCTCTGTTATGTTTTTTTTTTGGAAGGAGGGGCATCTTTTGATGTTTGTCATGGGCAGCAAGAAGTGCACAACTGGTACTGCCTAAAGCTAGTAATTTCATATCTCTTACTATCCGCTCATCCCTATGAACTCACTATAAAGACTTTTTCACAGTACCTGAGATACACCTCTCAGAGGTCTTTAACAAAGTTCAGTATCTGAGCAGATATCAGGCAGATATCAAGATATTCTTCATTATTACATCATTACATCATTCATCAGTATTCATTATTATAAATATATTATATTCATTCATCATTACAGCAGATATCAAGATATTCTTCATCATTACAGCAGTGCTCAACAATTGGAATGAGCTGAGTACATTTTTTTAGTCTTTATAGCTATGTATTTCTTTTAAAGCATACCTAAACTCAGAATTTTCGATTTATATAAAAGGGTAGACAAGTTTTTTATTTTAAAGTAAAAATTCTGTTTGTGTTTTTATAAGTGCAAAAAAAAGAGTACAGCACCAGACCCTTAATTCTTGATCGCCTTGGGAATCAAGAATGAATGGGAGCGCAAAGCCTCCCGGGATACCTATCTCACGCATCCCAGGAGGCTCTTAGCTGCTCCTTCTGTGCATGCCCAAGCATCTTGGGAATGCGCAGAAGGAGCCCTTTCATCACATGCCCAGTGAGATCGGCAGTTTTTTCCCCAATCTACATCACCCGATCTCCCGCCTGCGTCGAGTGACGTAGGAAAAAGAACCAGGAAGAAGAGAGGACAAGATGGCGGTGCCTCTCCCTCTGCAGGGACGGATACTGGGATGAAGTAGGACCCGATGGAAGAAACCTCCCAACAGATCGACTGCTCTGCGGGATTGAAGGTATGTGTGATTTTTTTTGTTTTGGGTAGTTTTAGGTTTAATGGGCACATCTTTAATAGTCCAAATGCACGGATCATGTGACCAGATAACTAGTTAACAAGAAAAAAGTCTGGAGGAAAACGACTTTTGCCCCCCCAATCACCATCCTGTTGGTTTTTCAAGGTGTAAGTAATCATTTTCACCTGTATTTTGGCTCATGCATCACAGTCGGGGAACGCATTGTGTGCCTGCTATTTCCGGAAAAATTCCCGCATCACAAAGTCTTTATTACCAGCTGGAATCGTCACTAAGATCGGAGCACGGGGGGCTCAGCGGTGCGTGTTTATTCAAGGCCGAAATAGCCGGCGTCTCCATGGTAACCCCAAAACGCTTCAGGTCTTGAATTAGTACTTGAGAAAACGCCTTATGTCAGTTGTTCTGACTCGCTGTACATTATCTCCATGATAAACACTAATCACAATGACACCAGCTGAACCACGCATTGTGCATTGTCTGCGCACTCCGCGCTCCCACATTCAGCATTGTACTTTTCTCAGGGATAATGGAGAAAAAACAAAGATTGGTAAAAAGCAAATAGACAATAGTGGGAAGTAGAAAACACCTGCGCTTAACGGTTGGTGTGCCAGGGCACAGAATTGTTGGGTGCATGGTTGCTTGAGATGGCAACGTTAGGCTTTAAAAGGGTGGACATGAAGAAAGGGGCAGCCGGGTAAATATTCAGTACACTGGAAAATGTTCGTTGGTTGAAGTTTCAGCAATAGAAAGGAATAACCTTTTTGGGTGATTTCAAAGCACCTAGGGGGGAATATTGCAATTCAGCTAAATCAGAACAGGAATTCCACAATAAGGTGTTACGTTATCCTTTTATAATGGGTACAGCAAGTGTGCAGAC
Source organism: Pyxicephalus adspersus (assembly GCF_032062135.1). Classification (NCBI taxonomy): domain Eukaryota; kingdom Metazoa; phylum Chordata; class Amphibia; order Anura; family Pyxicephalidae; genus Pyxicephalus; species Pyxicephalus adspersus. The sequence goes on from NC_092859.1 coordinate 22,834,963, forward strand.
CTGGGAACTGCAGAGATGGTGGGCACGCCTAATAATGGGCACAGCAGATGTGCAAACTCAAAAACTCAGCACAGGGTTGGTAGAAACCCTTCACAGTGGGCACAACAGGTGTGTAGACCCAGAACCCCTCATAATGGGCACAGCAGATATGTGGACCCGGAAAATCAGCACAGGGAAGGAAGGAACCCCTCATAATGGGCACAGACCCCACAACTCAGATAGTAGGAACCCCTCATAATGGGCACGGCAGGTGTGTGGACCCAGAAACTCAGCACAGGGAAGGTAGGAACCCCTCATAAAGGGCACAGACCCCAAAACCCAGATAGTAGGAACCCCTCTTAATGGGCACGGCAGGTGTGTGGACCCAGAAACTCAGCACAGGGAAGGTAGGAACCCCTCATAATGGGCACAGACCCCAAAATTCAGATAGTAGGAACCCCTCATACAGGGCACAGCAGGTGTGTAGACCCAGAAACTCAGCACAGGAATGGTGCCCCCCCCCTCACACACACACACCACCACCATAACAGGCACAGAGGGTGATCTTTTGTGTATGTTATTCCTTACAAATCTTCATCACCTCAATTACCATTTTAGGGCTCATGTGTCTATTGGCAGCCATATTTATTTAATGCAAGTCCAGGTCCATCCACCTACATTCCAACATACAACATAGCAGATTTACCTACCAATGCCAGTGTGCCTTAATTATTAAAGAACCTCAGAGCACAAAACACAGGATAGCCTAGTCCACAATAGTTTTTCAGAAGATGTTTAGTAATGATGCTGACTGTACTGTTGGATAGGCTGTGTCAGCTTCCAATGTCTCCATAGATAAACTTTATGAGGTCAACTTTATAAGTAGGCACAACCTGCCACCAATATGCATTGCATTGGAGGTCACATAATGTCAACCTGTTATACAGTGGCCCCTCTATGTCGCTTGAGGGACATTCCGCTAACTCATACTGCAATATGGCATCTGCGACATTCCTTACCTAAAGTCAGGATCCTGCTATATTGCCTTTTTTATGCCCATGAAGGGATTAATGTTGGAAATAATGGCGGAGCAGCAGAATGTTCTTCTCGATTTGTGCTGCTTATAGTTTCAGTTTCAAAGCAGAGAATCAGAACGGAGATGATACAGTGTGTAGACGTGCATTAATCAGGCGGGAAGGAGAGAGGTGACCTTGCTGGGTGCTAGGGAGATTCTTCCATGGCCAAGGCTGTTCCAATTATCTCCGGCATCTGCATGGCTCCTCCTAAAATGATTGACCCCGGTCGAGTCCCTGGGCCATGATGGGCACATAGCTGGTGACAACAACAGCTTTCGTCGATGGCCCTGAGAAAAACAACAAACATAAAACACAACTGGTAAATGACAAAGGTTTGCAAAGAATTGGTAATGTTTCCAAAGGCCGCAGATCTTTAATGTGCAAATTGATTTAAAAAACAAGGATGATTGCCGTTTTTTATATCCTTCAAAATGTTTTGATTGGTTCCATGTGTGTTCATTGTAAGGGATGAGTGGACCTCTACAAACGTGATATTGCTACAGTGGCTCTGTGACTAGCAGTGGCCTTATAGCACTAGGGTCCCATGTTCACATCTCAGCCAGGGCACTATCTGCATGGAGTTTGTATGTTTATGCATGGGTTTAACGCCACAACCCAAAAAGATATGTTTAGATAAATCCCCTTTACCCCACAAGATTGGCCTTGGTGTTAATGATAAACGACTGGTGGAGCTGTTGGATTGTGAACCCCTCTAAAGGACTGTACTTTATTTTTTTAATACATTTGCCCAAATTAGCAAATCCCTAATTATATATTTCTGATTTTCATCTCTTTAGTTTAGAGAGAATGGTTTGAAAAAAGGGCAAATATCCAGTGAGTAACAGTTCTTTGGGTAAAAATGTTTGGTGAATGGCAGAGGTCAGAGAAGAATGGCCAGACTGGTTCAAGTTGATAGGCAACAGTAACCCAAATATCCATTCATTACAACTAGGGCCTAGACGATAATCTCTGAATACATAACACATCCAACATCCAACCTTGAAGCAGATGGACTACAGCAGGAGACCATACCAGGTGCCACTACTGTTAGCTAAGAACAGGAACCTGAGGGGGCCACTGCATGGGCTTATCAAAATCGGACAAGGTAAAATTGGTGAAATGTTGCATGGTCTGATAACTCTCAATTTCTGCTGCAAAATTCAGATGGTAGGGTAAGTATTTGGCATCAAGAACAAGCATGTATCCTTCCTGCCTTGTATCAAAGATTCTGGCTGGTTGTGATGTAATGGTGTTGGGAAAATTTCTTGGCACACTTTGGGCCCCTTAATATGAATTGAGAATCCTTTAAATGCCACACCCTTCTTTAGTATTGTCCCTGACCATGTCCATGTGTCCCCACCTTCTGATGGCTACTTCCAGCAGGGTAATCCGCGATGACACAAAGCTTAAATATCCTGGTTTCTTGATCATACCAATGGGTTCACCTGGACACAAATGGCCTCCAGAATCACCAAATCTCAGTCCAATAGAGAACCTTGGGGATATGGTGGAATAGGATAGTCCCATCATGGATGTGCAGACAACAAATATGGGGCAACTGTATGAAGCTATCATGTCAATATGGACCAATATTACATCTTTAACTGCCTGTTCTGGCGCAAATGTTGGATTTCCCAGCACATCCCAAGAGAGAGTGAATTTACACTAAGAACACAAAAATCTAACTTACCTTAATCAAGAAAAAAAAATTTGGAGTTCAGAAACACATTCATTACACCTTTCTTATAAACTCCAATGCAATTACTGTAAATAACAAGATTTTAGTAAATTTTTATCAAAATTTTGGCCACTGAACAGCGTGACAGCCAGGTGGGCAATGTTTCCTAGAGGTGGCTCACAATTTTTACAGGTCACAAATACAATTGGATACAAGTTACATTATTTCCATCAAACTGAAAAGTGAAGTTACTTAAGAAATAAAAGAAAAAAAAATCCTCCTTCGGTCCGCCTGTCAATCCCAGTGGCAGCAGAAGTGAAGAAGCGGCTCAGTAATAATCTCTCACGTCGATAGTTTGGGGCTAATAAAATCAGGAGATGTCTGATAATAAATAACATTATGTAAGAACGCCCACGCGCCCACCTGTTCACTGCCGCCGCCACCAGCCAAACAGCCGTATCACTTATTTACACAACTTGCTGAGAGAACTTGTGAGCTTTGTATGATTAATAATACATATGGAAGAGATGGAAGCCTCTGATCGGGGGTCTGTCTATAGGAGCATGGAAATAATTGCTCTCTGTTTCATCGCACTTTGCCCCATATTGGTGCTAAACGGCTCTTCTTCTAAACGGCTGTTTAGCGGCATTATTAAACATTGACAAGGAAAATTCTGAAGAAAAGTAAAAAAAAATGCTTAAAAGTAAGAGAGATATATGACAACAAAACATCTCATTTTTATATCAGATATATGACAGTACATTTCCTACAGCATGTAATTTACACAGTTTGACAATCATTCTTATATGGCTTATATTATCACAGTCTGTCACAAAGATAAATAGAGAAATAGATAATTGGCATTCATTTGTGATAGATAGATAGATAGATAGATAGATAGATAGATAGATAGAAAGAAAGAACGAAAGAAAAGAATGAAGGAAAGAAAAAAAGAAAAGAATGAAGGAAAGAAAAGAAAAGAAAAGAAAGAAAGCTGACTATGATAAGAAATAGAAGATAGATAGATAGATAGATAGATAGATAGATAGATAGATAGATAG
>NC_092859.1:22839026-22875912 GCF_032062135.1 Pyxicephalus adspersus
GGAAAGAAAGAAAGAAGGAAGGAAAGAAAAGAAAGAAAGAAAGAAAGAAAGAAAGAAAGAAAGAAAGAAAGAAAGAAAGAAAAGAATGAAAGAAACAAAAGGAAGAAAGAAAGAAAAGAATGAAAGAATGAAAGAAAGAAAGAAAGAAGGAAAGAAAGAAAGAAAGAAAGAAAGAAAGAAAGAAAGAAAGAAAGAAAGAAAGAAAGCTGTCTATGATAACAAATAGATAGATAGATAGATAGATAGATAGATAGATAGATAGATAGATAGATAGATAGTGCTTGCGCTGACTGTCTCTGCCTCATTGGTGATAAACAAGCAGATGTTTCACAGATGGTATTAAGGATAACATATTAGCAGGTTTGTCATCTGCAGCCCCTATTAATCTAGATAATTATATTAATATTAATAACAACAACAACAAATTTTTCCATTCCTAATTTATGACTGATTCTGCATATTTTTCTCTTATCAATATTTTGCTGCAGAATATTTTGGAACAGGGGACCTCTTGTCATTTGTTGCTCACCTGTAAATCTCTGTCATCTTAGCATGGAGGAACACAATCTCTGCACCTCCCTGCTTTCAGTGAGTGGATAGGGTTAGTGTGACCTACTGTTCTATATTGGATAATACATGCATATATTTATTGATATGGATATTTGATATAATCATGGTTTTTATATTATAATGTCACATAGGAATTCTTGATCATATTCCAGCACCATTTACATTGGCTGACTTTACAGGACTGAATCAGGGATCACTTGCGGTAAAAATACCTGGTCTAGGGAGGCCCATGAGTCTGCGAAAGGGGAGCTAGGCAGGGGCCAACATGACTGTGGAGGAAGGCCAAAGAGGTTAGGAGATGGTGTAGGGGTTAATTACTATGGGGTTATTGATTGGTCAATTTGTACAGCGATGGATGGGGAAAGAAAGGACATAAAAGATTAGGGGGGAGAAAAGGGGCAGGCAGTTTTTACAAGAATTTTGTGAGATTTCCGCCCTCCCACCCTTGTTTGTTGGTGGTTCCAGGGGAGGTTGTGTTTGGCGGTGTGAGGTCCTCGAGGCAAAATGTGTTGGTAAAAAGTATGGTACATTGTGATTGGTGTGGAGAGCAATCGGCGGTATGGGGTCTCCAAGTTGGTGTAATAACGTTGGTGAAAAGGTTAATGGCGGGAGGTATGTGTAATTGATATAGTTCCCGAGGCTATGGAGTGGCGCATGGGAGCAGTTGTGTGTATCAGTAGAATGCAAATCCCGGGGTTAATGGTTTATGTGGGTTAGGTAGGGGCGAGGACCTGCCACCCAGTGAGTGTGGTGTTTCATGGATTCATTATGTTATGGGTATTAGGCTACAGTATAATTCATGTTGTTATTTAAGGATATTTAATGTTAAGTTATGCTAAAGATTTATTGTAAATTAAAAGACGGCCAGAAGGCCATTTTCACCATACCTGGATATTGGTCTTTACTGGGGAAAAGGTATGGTTGGGGTTTTAAGTTTTATATGTTGCGGAAAGGCTCTTGCATGCCACAGTCATGCTATTTACTAAAATATTTTAAAAATACTTATACATTACATTACTTTATTGTAATGTATAAGCAAACAAACACAAAGTATTTAGGTTAATTACAATTTTGTACAAACAAATGTAATTATGTTAAAAGGTTAACATAATTAGGTCCCCAAAGGGGAGCCATGAATACACCCATGCAGAGGTGGTGCATCTTAGTCCCACCCATGCTTGACAGTCAAGTGATTAATATATTTCCCCTGAGGATCAGATCTTGTGTATAATATGCTCTGATAAACTGCTGTCCTTCATCGCCAGCTGTTTTTCTTGCAGAAAGAAAGCTTTGAATGAGACTTTCTGTCCCTTTAAGAACATTAAGGGAATGCTGGGAGAGGACAGCAGCTGCAAATATGTTTTGACACAACGATAATCTCTCATCATAAACAGCCCATCCGTGCGGCCAGTGAGCAGGCCAGTGCCTCATGCCTCCCCCGCGCGTCAATAAAGCCTCATGTGCTTCCCATATACTCCTCTTTGGTATCTTGGCTGTAAATTGCGCAACTTGTTTTGTTCTCTAGCAAAAAAAGTGAAGCCAGTTCAAAGAATTATTGAAGGGCGGACGCCGTTTACGACAGGATGTTTCGTATGGTGTCAGGATGAAAGGAAAGAACAAGAGCATTTACAGAACAATATAAATAAACGGAACCAGCCAGACAAATAATGCTCTCCAGATACCTGAGCAGGCCAACATCTGCCGCCAATGACCACATTGGGCGTGGGGTCATGCCAAACGCCACTTCACATGTACAGTCAGAACAGCCAGTTAGTGAAAGTTTCCTTCCAAGACCAAAACAGTTATTGAATTTCATTACTAAGACTGAGGAGTATTCAGACACAAAAGTATACGTCAAAACGAAACTCCAGCCAAACAGCTAAATACACAGATGAAATTCATATTTTTGACTATGTCATGTAACAATGTATTTGTAATTCTATCCAGATAGTGTTTTGATTTACACATCCCTGTTATTCTGTACAACCAGATGGGTGACACTATTAATTTAAAACTTGTAAGTCTGAAGCTGCCCGTGTCACGTGCTTGTTCACTTGACTATACAATTGAATCTTCAGATTCCTGGAGGTTACGGCTTTCTCTATAAAGATTCAGACTTATCTGAGCAGCTGAAGCCCTTGAATTTGGGTAATATATAATGAAAGGAAGTGAAAAACATTTGATCAAAAAGAAATACATTGTAAAAGTTTATAGACACCTGACATTCACAAATATATAAACTGGTGGGATTTCCCGTTCCAAAACTTTAGCCAATATAATGGAACCCCACTTATCTGGTAAGGCCTTCCAAAGATGTTGGCATGTGTCTGTGGGAATTGGTGTCCATTTGTAAAGTCAGGTATTGATTTTGCATGAGAAGAACTGGCTTATAGTCAGTGTTTTAATTCACCCCTAAGGTGTTCAGTAGGACCGGGTAATGTCTTTGTTTGGGACACTCCACACCACTTTCACATTTGACTTCAAGTAATTTGGTTTAATAAAAAAAAACAGATTCCCCAAAAGAAAGATTTCACAGATGGTTAGTACTGGTCAGATCAAAAATTAGTTTTCACTTTGTTCTGTGATCTAAGACAGTACACTTGATGGCTCCCACTACACATCAAGCTTGGGGTCCCAGCTCTCCAACCTTTGGATTTGAATTGGATACATGCAGAACCTCCCTAGTTAAAGGTTTGTGCAGTGAGTAAAACAATTATTTAGCTAATAAATTCACCAAGGAAGCGCCAGGTTCCTCCATCTTGTACTCAAACCTATTGTTCTGCTCTTGTTTTTAACACCTCCGCAGTTTTTAGGAAGCTTTTGTGTTTTAATTTCTCCTACCTACAAAAAGCACAAAGCAATAGAGTAGAAGGATTTCCACCTATTATAAACTTTGTTCTCGCAGTCTTATCTCATGGCTGCATATTGGACCAGTTCATTCTGCACATACGCCTCTCAACCAATCAATTGTGCCACAAGGTTATTTTCTTTCAGGGGTTTGTAGGTTTAGGAGATTATTTAGAGCAATAATAAAGCCGGGGAGAAACAATGGCTAATGTTACAGGATACATGGTAGAATTAGTTCTTTGTTGATTTATAATTATATGAGGCTAGACAATTTAAAGAGGCGCCTCTGAATGCAATTTAACAGATATCCAAACAAATTTGTTTTAAGACCCAAAGTGTCAAAGTGTTTTTATAATGAGCCCCGGGTGTCTGTGTGTTATTACTCTGTATCAGTTTGTCATTGTACTGGGATCTCAGAGTCTCCATGTGTCAATTTTCTACAACACCAAGTGCAAGTACATTTTGGACCCCTACGTGTCAGTTTCCCAGGGGCTTGCAAATATCACTATGTTATTGTTCTTTGATAACTTCTCCCAAGTGTCATTGTATCATCGTTTTCACCCACAAGTGTCAATGTGTTCTTGTTATGTGACCCCTGGTTGTCATTGTTCTGATCCCCCAAGTGCCAAAGCATCTTTGATACTCCAAAAGTTTCAGGATATCATTGTCCTGGAACTCCTAATTGTTCTGATCCCCAAGTGCCAAAGTTTCTTTGTTTGATACTCCCAAAGTTTCAAGATGGCATTGTACTGGAACCCCTTTGTGTGTCATTTTTTTGTTACCCTAGTGTCAGTGTGTTCCAAATTCTCTGAACCTCGGTTTGTCAAAGTTTTAGAGCTCCAACTGTCAGTGTTTAAGTGTTCTGGACCCCAAGTTTTAGTCTTCTGTTGCTCTGTGGCACATAAGTGTGAGTGTGTCATTTCATTCTGACCCCCCCAAATGTAATTTTGTCTGGACCCCCAGATGTCAGTGTTGTATTGTTCGGTGACCCCCATTGGTCATTATTTTGTATTTGGTATTCCCAAAGTTTAGGGATTATCATTGCCTTGGAACCCCTTGTGTGCCATTGTTTTGTTACCCCAGTGTCACTGTGCCATTGTTCTGGGATCATCAGGCTCCTGTTTCAATTTTCTGGGACACCACCTGTTAGTGTATGATTATTCTAGACCCAAGAGTGTCAGTCTTCTATTGTTCATTGTTTTAGGTCATTGTTTTGGGCTCCCAAGTGTCAGTGTGGTGTTGTTTTGGGACCCTTGGGTGTCATTCTTCTTGACCCCCAAGTGTCAGTTATTTGGTATCATCAAAAGTTTCAGGTTGTCATTGTTATTACCCTAGTGTCAGTGTGTCATTGTTCTCAAACTGCTTAGTGCCCGACATTGTCTCTGCTCTGCCGAGACAATGTCGGGCACTAGTGTCAGTCCTTGTTGTGTGACCCGCAGGTGTCAATTTGTCATTGTTCTGGGGCCAATGTCTCATTGCTGTAAAACCCCTAAGTGTCAGTGTGTCTTTGTTCTGGGGCCCCCAAGTGTCAGTGCATCATTAGTGATCCCCAAACACTTGAGCTTAGATCCCAAAGTGCCAACCTGTCACTGTTCTTGGGTTCACATAGACCCTTTGTAGTTAATAAATCGTAGAACTGGTTCGGTGCTTTTCTCTATAAACCTTAAATGATATTAGCAATGGAAAATCTTACAGAGCACTGAATTGAATTTTATTGCATTCACACCATATACAGTTATATTATTAGCTGGATACGAGGTCAAGCACAGAACAGGTGTGAAAGAAATCTTTAACAATGCTCTCTTTGCCACTTTACATGTGTTTTTACCTTCTGTACTAATGTTTTATATATTCTTCACTATTATAAATTTATTATGGGTGGTGAAGGGCAGCCATTGTTTCCACATAACAGCCTATTGTGACCGTCAGTAAATCATTGTAAAGTTATTTACCGTGAAGCGGGATGCTTGAGAAAATTTTCATAAAGGTTATCTAGAAGTGCAATGACTGTCAGGCGGGTTTATTGTACAACATTCTTACTGAAGCCTCTCCAGCAATGTATACATGTTCCTGCATTGAATTGTTTACACGTCAGACAAAACAAAGCTATAAGTTGTGAGAAAATTTGCTTTAAAAGCCCTGTAGTATGCGCCCCCACATACTGACACTGACTGCCACCGCTGTAAAGTAGATTTGATCTGTTTGTTAAAGAAATTTCCATATAAAAGTGCCTTTTCTATAGCAGGTGGTTATAGAGGGAACAATGGCTGTAAACCCTGAACAAGGCCATAAAAACAAACAGAAATGGGAGATTTATGAGTGAGGACTCTGGTGGCGTGTGCTGTTCGCAATTGAATCCAGTGCAGTAAATGAGATGCTAGCTGGGGGTGTCAGTGGAGCGAAAGCACAATTAGAAATTTTGGGGTGATGAAGAGGACGAAAGCGGCAACTTTATTCAATTTTGCAAATACATTTCTACTGTCAAAAAAACATTTACAATCTGAAATGAATCATGTCTCATTTTGCTTATTCCATAAAAACCCCGGGGGGCTTTATAACAGTGTAGAAGAAAATGTATACCATCCACTGGCACCAGCCATTGGAGATGAATGTTCACCCAGACCTGTTTCACCTCTTTGAAGTTGACCAGTATCCAATATATTTTTTGCATTCAGTAATATGTTATTTTGACTCTTCCAGGTATGCATTACCTCTCATAGATCCCACTGCTCCCCCTGACCAATGTCTTCATTTCTTGGCACCATCTTTGTTCCACCATCATTCAGGATCACCATCAGCCATGTCAGAATGTTCTGACCAGCTATGGCACCTATGCAAGCATTGGGAGAAAAGCTGAGTATTTTGGCTTAGTGAGAAACTTGAAAACTGGGTGAAAAACGATTTTTTTTAAAAGGTGAGGATACACTGTTCTAGACTCACAAATATGAAATTATCTCCATTTAAGTTCAGCACTGGTATAGAGTGACAGATGCTTCGGCCACACTTTGTCACTTGTAGGAAAAAGTGCTTAGGGAAGGTAACTCGGCCGACTGATTATTACACCCAAAAGACGTCAATTGAGGATTATATACCTGACTCACAGACCTAAGATTGACTGTTTTGGTAGCACCTGATGACTGATGGTTTGAGAAGAAACTAATCTAATATTGTGGACACAAAGATGATCCATTGAATTCACTTGCAAGAATTCTGTTCAATGTTTAAAGGGTTCATATTGATGTAATTAAGAAAAAAAATCTCTGTTATTCTCTGCGTGACTTTTACTTTAACAAGGAGGAGATAAAGTCTTCTAAATGCTAGGGTGTGGGAGACAGAATCATAATGACAGACAGCCACTAATCTCTCACCCTGTGCACAGGGCACAGCATAACCTTAATCAATGGCCAGCAAGTGACATTTCACAGCCAAATCAAATTACATATAAAGAGAAGGTAAATCGGAGGTCCAGTGCTCAGACGGCATCTCTCATTGCCAAGGTCATTGTCATGGAGACTGTTGGTTGGAAATATACCACCAAAACCACAACAAGACTTTTATCAGTTCAATCTCTGGGCGCCTAGAGATGCAAACCACAGAAACGAGTCTTCAACACAGAAGTGACAAAACATTAGGAATTCAAACAACAGATGTGGTTTTGGATTGCATCCTCCTTCACAATGGTCTTGACTGTGATGATTTCCTTAAAAAGTGAAATCTGGGAAACAACTGGCTATTTTTACCAATATCAAACTGTCCATACATTTGCTAGAGGGACCATGTGCAGTGCAATGACTATGCACAAAGATGTATAAACATATTAATATAAAAAAGTTCCTTCTTGGCTAAATATGTGGAACCTTATGCTCCATGGAAAATAGACATTTGCTACTATGTAAATAACAAGCATTCACATTTTAGCATGACCATTGGGGTAACCATTTATTATTTTATAGGCTCTCTCTTATTTATTCATAAATGTGACTATATAGGTAAGACATGTAAATAGACCTCTTAATCTCAACTTTGTTTGATATCTGTGTTACCCACATCCACTGAAGAAGCAAATGTTGCGAAACGCGTTGATACTAATAGGAATAGATTAAACTTTTGAATCAGAAAGAACATTTGGTGTCATTTGCTTATGGACTTTTGAATGATTGCATGTTATTACTGTACTTAATAGCTACTTTTTATGTTAGCCTATTAAATAGTAAAATTGTTATTCATTTGTGTACTTCCTGCGGAATGTACATCTTCTATGTTGTTAACAAAAAGACCCCTGGGTTTATCTATATGTTCTTTCTTTTATATACTCCTTAGGGTTGGTTATATTTATATTATGTGACAGGTATATATAGATATCAGAAACCTTCAAAAAACTTGCAGCAGGAACTGTGGCGTAATTCATCCTTGTACCAAACAAAAACTGCTTTAATCACTGTGCCACAAGCAGAAGTCTTGCGGATTCCTAAGCACAAAGATGAAAATTTGCCATTACATTTGCTTCTTTGCATTCATAATATAGACTGCAGGAGCCAGTGGTATGTAACTCAGGGTGCAGGTATCAGCAGTTAGAAACATTAGTCAACACAGGGTTCAGGGGTCCGTAGTGTGTAATACAATGTGCAGGTATCAGTATTTTATTACTGCAGTAAGTAGTATGTTCCATTGAGTTCAGGGGGAGGGTGGTATTATGCAAAGCAGTGCTCAAAGGACAGGGCTCAGAAGTATAAAATGCAGAGTGTGGGGGTCAGTATTATGTAATGAAAACTGCAGAGGTCACTACATAGAAACATAGGGGTGAGTTACTGAATTAGTTTACATTGCTAACTTACCAAAGAGAATTAATCCTTGCAAGAGATAACTAACTTAACTTAGTGAATGTGGTGAAAACTCACCTTGCAAAGAATACCCAATCACATGCAAAGAAAACAGCATTTTTCCCATGGAAGAGAATGCAATTCTCTTTTCTATGTGAACAGCCAGTACTATTTAGTAACTCACTCCCATAGAGTGAAGCCGGCAGCAGGGGGACTAGGTTTAGGGCCTGCATGATAGGGTGTGAGGGTGTGAAAGGTTGGGGTGGGGTTAGCAAGGGGCCAGGTCGGAAGTGAAGAGGGGGCAGAATACAGGGATTAAATAGGAAGTTTGTCAGAGTTTGGGGACAGTTTTTTGCAGGAAGAAATATTCCCACCCATTCACCCTGTTTATAGGAAAAGGGGGCGGTTGGGGTTTACGAGGGTAAGAGTCCTAATAGTAATTTTGGAAGGTGTTGTGGTGTCGGGTCCCTGAGGCGGTGCTGGGTGGCTAGGGGCCGGTGTGATATGAAACAGAAGGTATACTTGGTTGGTGAGGACTTTACCCTTCCTAGACCTGCAGCCTGGTTGTTTAAGTTTTGAGCTGGTTGTTGGACATTGGCAATTGGGCACAGTGGTTTAAATGGGGTTTTGTTATATAGGTTTATATTTCTATAATTGGTTGAAGAAAGATTTATTTGTTAAGGTATGTGTGAATTTATATGTTAATAGTTATGTTAATGGTATGTAAATTTTAAATGTTGCATTATGTTCATTTATGTTAATGTATGTTAGTTAAACACTGGTTATATTTATGGCTATTAATTGTGTTTATTATTAAAAGTGTTTTATTTATTGTTAAATAAACGGCTGCTTGCCAGCCAGTTTAAGTCCAATAAGGTGTCAGTGTGTTTTTGGGGGCATGGCTGGTAAGTTGAGGTGTGGTTTTGGTTAAAAGTGGTTGTGTAAGTAATGGGGCAAAGACATCAGACATTGCATAGAAAGCAACATCGACACTGTCATTATATGTAATGAAGCGAAATGTGTTGCAACAATGCAAAGATGCACACATTTTATCTGTTTTAGTATACTGCCCTATTTAATGTAATGAATAGGGTCAGCACCACAAAGAACAGTAATGCAGGGGCTGTGAGTATAATGCACCATCAAGCACATTTGTTATAGTGTGAACAAAGCCTTAGGAAGGTATTTGTCTATTACCAATGTTATGTAGCAGGAACACACAAAAAAACAGTAGTACACTGCAGTGCCAGGATTTGTGGTTGGCAACCAATGCACTAAACCAATGCTCCTGCACTGAATTGCACCGTAACGCACTGTCGTTGTTGGAAGAACTTTATTTTTTGCTGTAGTACGTTATTATTTAAATGAACTGGTAATGGTAATGTTCAAAATAAAGCCCCAGGATCTGACTAATAATTCTGAATTATCCAGAAGAAAAGGTGTAAATTTTAAATAAAATGACTATTAATACCTAATTTATTAATTATCCAACAAAAGCATTTTTAGCCTTCTATACCAGATTTTCAATCCTTCACTATACCCCACTGACAGTATTTGGAGTTTGGTTGGGGTTTCTAATAGCAGCTTGTTATATTTTGTTAACATTTCAGTATTTTCCAGCTTTCTGATTGGTTAATAAACAGCATCCTGGCCTGAATGCCATGCCTGTTCATGCTGTGATGTACAGATCCCATAATATAACACCTGTGATCTGTCAATAGTTGGGGGAGCGAGATTGGCTGTTGGCTGATAATGAACTGCCTTAACAATGAACAATGTATGGCACTAATCAATTCATTTTATGTGCTTTCTGCTAAGTAAAAGTCAGATTATAATACAGAAATGAAAACAAAGAGGAATTGTACTCATGTGGGAATAAAGAACTCTGCTTTGTTCTGAGACAATACAGACTATACAAAGCTTTGTCAGTAAATTCATATCACATCAAGCTGGATCTATTTAGTGTCCCTTTTGTTGGAAGAAGAAAAGACCCAACTCTGTGTGGTGTAAAGGTTCTGATTGTTCTGTATGAGCAGCCTCCACAGAACTCACCCTCAGGGCAAATTTCCATAGAGTCCCTGCGACTGCTGCCCCAGTTCTGTGTGATTGGTGGTCAGGCAGAGAAAGTTTTTCAGAGCCTTTGCCTTGGACAGATGCAGGAGGTAGGCAGAGATATTAGAAAGTAATATCTTTAGACTCTAAATGTAAACTATGTATAGCATTTGATGTGTCTTCCATGGTAAGAGGGTTCCCACCCCTTCTTAAAATTCTAAACCCCAATTTTATTTACCTTAAACCATAATCATATGAGGCTCCAACCCCAAGTCTCCTGTCTTCCTTTGTTTACAGAGATGTGTTCCTTCTTTGGGTGACCATATCACTTCCTACACAACCTGAACATTTGCTTTTGACTAACCAAAAGCAAAGTCCTAACACCATCCAGAAGAGGTGTAATGCCATTGCAAGGGAACTGTCGGGCACAGGTTGGTGCAGACACTCAATGTTACAGAACTGGGGGCACCAGGAAAAGGAGCTGGCAAAGGACCTGAATAGCAGACTTAGGTGAGTGTATATTGCTTGAAAAGGTAAGAAAAGGTGGGGGAAATTATACTCTTGCCTGGAGATGGGCAATTTAAATGTAATTTGTAATTTAAAACTACAAAAGAACAATCTTAAAGAAGACTTAAAATAAAGTTGTTACCTTACATAAAAGAGTAGACAACCCTTTTTTTAAAGGTAAAATTGCCTTCTTTTTGGGGGAAAGCCCCTTCCCGGGGCAATATAGACAGAATGGGTGCGCAGAGACACGTGGGTTACATACGTAATAGATTCCAGGAGGCTTCTAGCTGCTTCTTCTGCACATGTCCTATCACAGGCATTTAATAGAGGGGAAAAAATCCCGATCTCATGCATGAGCAGTGAGATCAGCAGTCTTTTTCCCTATCTACTGCAGGCTACATCATCCGATCTAGCACCTGTGCAATGCAAAATCAGGTGATGTAGGCAGGAGGCGGAAAAAGGAGAAAGAAGATGGCGGCGCCCGATGCTTCCTCTGCACCAGGGCGAAGGAGAGTTTAGGACAACGCGGGAGCCAATCTAGGAAACCTCCAGAGGGATCGACGGATCTGCTAAAGTAAAGATGAGATTTTTATTAGCATACCTCTGCTTTAGGTATATTTTTGAGTATGGGTCACTTTTTAAGTTTAAGGGTGCAAACTGTTTTCCTATCATGCCCCCTCCACCTGCATTTCAATACCCTATATTGGGAAAATGTAAAATCTTATCAGTTGTGCAGTCCTTGGTGACATCAGAGATAACATGGCCAGTCCACTTTTCTGCATCATTGTTATCTTTTGATGGTAAAGAGGGGACACAAGACTACTCCAATGGCGGTCCTTAGGCCATTACTGCCTGGGAGATCTTACATAACTGAAAAGATATAAGCAGCCAGTAACCCTCAACAGAGGCCAGCTGACCCTCTTCGGGTACAAGAATGGACGCAGGGCTTTCAGGTTCCTTCAGGTTCCTCAGCAGTCTTGGCGTGTCACGTTCGCCTGTCAGCCTTCTCTGATCATCTGGGATAACATCAGAACTGTTTCCTTATCGGCGTCTGTCTGATCTCTTCCGCGCTTTCCCTTTTAAGATCTCCCCTTTCTTATGTAAAAAAGGCAATTAGAGACGTAGCTGTTTATTTTAAACAAAATGGTTGTTAATTATCATGATCAAAACGGCACGCCATTGTGCGCTTCGGCGCTTGCTTTGTTGTTCCTTTAAAATGAGAACGGCTTGCTGAAGACTGACACCGTTTCCACACAAAGTGTGATGCCTTTTTTTTACCTTAATGAACAAACGCGTTAACTGTTCTTTGTTAACTTTTCGTTTAGATCTTGCAATATTGAAAACATTTATTTCGATTCCTTTTTAGCCTTAATCAGGAATGTCGTGTTGTAACTGATTAAGAGGCTTCATCTGACATCTTCCCCTGTTTTGCTGTTTTTTTTTTTTTTTTTTTTTGACAGTAGGACCTCAGGGGTGGTAAACATGAAATACAAATACTGAAAATAGTCAGCACAAGAGATATAACTAGGCTCTGCTCCAAAAGAATCCAAGATTCAACATTTTTTACTAGGTCCTAGGAAGTCTTTATTAATAACTTTCTATATTCTTTGCTTAACTGAAAAAACACATTTGCATTGAAAAAAAGATTAAGGATAAATTATAGTTTCCTTCACGGGCAAGGTGTTCTAGAGTTAGAGCTTCTGCAAAAACAGTAGTGAATGCCAATATTATTTGTAGATAGTGTAGACATAAAATAATGTAGACATAGAATTTAACCTGTAATTCCCAATCTAGCCCTTAAGTATTTTGGTATTAACGGGAAAGGTAAAAGGAAGATGGTTGTTGGTGATATTTACAGTGGGATCTGATTTGGGTTGGAAAGCTCCTTTTAGTTATTCTGGACCACAAATCTGCTCCTCATTAGCTGGGAACATAACAATCAGTTATGTGGAACCAGAAGCATAACACTAAGGTCCCAAGTCTTTGTTTATGAACAAAACCATGTGATCACCAACTTAGTTGTGAAGTTATTTAAACAAATAAATAGAAAACATTTTTATATATGTATATATATTTAGATTAGTAGGGAATTAGAATCTTTCGTATAGAATAAAATACAAGAACAGAGGTTGGATTTTTCCAGTTGAGACCATTTGGTACAAATGTGTAAGAAGAAATTTCCTTCACGTTGAAAAGACTTTCTCACACTTTTTTTGAGTCTACAGAACAGGCACAAAGTACTAACAGTGGTTTAAATCCTGGACCAGATCTATTCCAGGTTTGCTGGATCACCCAGCTTCAATGATGGAAGTGTATCCTCTCCAGCTTTGGAGATCTTTATTAATTCAGGCCCAAAGTTTTAGAAATGACTTAATCAATGAGCCTCTTTTTCTGTCCATTCAGCAGACTGCCCAGACAGGTGACTGCTGCTTGCTGATTGAAAGGCTTGGGGTATGTTCTCAAACCAAGAAGTGCTGCTGTATTGAAAGTTTGTCTGCATTTGGCAAGAATACCAGGATCATAGATCTGTCCTATTAGTAATGTAAGTCCATGCAAATATGTATAGTGTCTGTGTATTTAGCTGGTTGCCTGTTTATAGAAATCATACCTATCTAAAAACGCTGAAAAAAGATAGGTATCCTTTAAGTATTTCATAAGTTTAGGTAACGAGACATCAAATCTAGAATTATGTCTCCATGTACCTATTAAAATGACAGATCCCCTGACAGTGCTGTAAGTGTGGGTGTGAAAGGTCATTTATGGCAGAATAAAACAGCCCCGGCGTTCTCCTCTGTAACCCCCTGCTGAAATTCAGAGGAAATATCGAACACATGTTTTCGGGACAGACAATTTCTGCCAGCGTGGAATTATCTCTTTCAAAGGGGAAATACAGCACCAATAAAACACAAAGCGTCTTTCAAAGGATGTTTCAAGTCAGCCCGCAAAAGAACAAATAGTGAATTTTTCATTTCAGCTGCTCTGTGATAAATGTTTCAGAAAATGTGGGCCATGCGGAGTAAGATGAGCCCATAATGGTTTTCAGGAAGCCAGAGAATTCCAGCGCTGTCAGCACATTACGCCATTATTTCCAAGATCTGGGCTACTGTATCATCGATGGCTTCCAGACCACAATTCATTGGGAAGAACTGCCGAGGATCAGATGAGTTCAGCGTGAAACATGAGCTCACTTTTTTCTGTTTAATACATTTTCTTGCCAAGAGATTGCGATCTAATAGCGGTGTCTGATGTTGTTGGGTGTTCGGTGGTTTCCAGCCACATCTCTCAATAATACAAGACTATGCGGTGGTCTGATGTTACTTCAGGGACTTTTAAGATCTTTTTATGATTTAGCATAATGTGTTGGCCTGAAGATATTTTAGAAAGAATTAGGAGCATCCCTAAATGGGAGTGTGAGACCTGCATTTCACAAGTATTGGAAAAGTCGTCTTTTTTCAAAAAGAAAAATTTGAATCAAATCTTAAGGGGTAGGATAAACAAGAAGTGTTAGAGTTGCTTAGTTTTTCAACTATTCTATAGATATAATTTATCCAATGCAATTGTGCTCTCTTTGCTTTTTTACATGTCTTTATTACATGAGAGCAGCATATCAGGTTATAGAAAACTTGTACAATTAGTGTGTAAATGTAGATGGTTGTAAATATGACCTATCAGGTAGGGTAAACAATCTGCTCGGTTAATGGCTGCAAATGGCCACCACCCTCTCTCAAGGAAGATAACAGATCAGGAGATGATCTACCTAAACATAACCACTAAACTTACCGCCACCCCACCCTATTACCCTATTGCTGATCCTCAACGCCTCTCATTAATTCCTGCTGGCATGTTGTACCTCCATCTAACCAAGGAACCTTTTAAGGTGGCCGTACACTAGTCCATGGGTGTAAAACCAGTGTAAAAAAAAGGCGATTAGGAGAATGAATGGGAGTGCAAAGCCTCCCGGGATACCTACGTCTTGCATCCTGGGAGGCTCTTGGGTGCTCTTTCTGCGCACTGCGGGCATACACAGAAGGAGCTCTTTCGCCAAAAGGGAAAAAAACTGGCAAATTTAAGGAAGGGCAGGGGGGTTGGGCAATTTTTTTTTCCCTATCTACATCACCCCATCTCGTGCTTTTTGGGGGGGAGTTTAGTTCCTCTTTAATCCTCTCCCTTTATCTCCACAGAACCCATGCACCATAAACTAATGTTTATGCTATTCTTTACCTAATTCTTGAGCCTTCACTTAACATTCACTAATCCTTATATCTAGCTCCTAAAATTTCATCTGACCTCCAACTTTTTACTATTTCCTTAACTTATCCATACACCTAACTGATGAACTTTTATGAACCCTCAAACTATATACCTATCCCCTGAATGTTAATTTAACCCTTACCCTACCTGCTGGTCTACCTAAGGCCCTCACTAAACCTCCTTCCTTTGCCTCCACATAACCCATAAACGTTTATCTAACCTTTTCACTATTATCTTACTTAACCCTTGAACTTACACCTAACCATCACCAATCTTTACACCTAACCTTTGGACATTTACCAAAATGAAACTAATCCCTAAACTTTTATGAAACCACAAACCTTTACCTAATTCTTTCACATTCAACTAAACCTCACTTTAACCCTCCACCTTTTGCTAGCCTTACACCCAAACCCTGACCCTTAACCTAACCTAAAGCTGCGTACACACTGCCAATTTTTGTCGTTGGAAAGGATCTTTCACGATCCTTTCCAACGACAAGGGAGTGCACGATGCATGAATGGTGCTGTACATACAGCACCGTTCATGCTCTATGGAGAGGGGAGGGGGAGAGCGACGGAGCGGCACCCTGCTGTGCGCTCTCCCCTTCACTTTCATTACGATTGGCTGTCGTCCATCGTCCGTGGATCCTGCAGGTCGGTCGTCCAGACGATGGACGACACCGACTGTACACACGGCAGATTTTCGCCCGATAATTGGCCGATGCCGATTATCAGGCGATAAAAATCTGACGTGTGTACGTATCTTAAGTCTAATCCCTGGACCTCATTTATCTCTCCACCTAACCGCAAACCTTATCCTCACCCTAACCTTAAACCTAACCCTGGCACTAGCCCTACACCTAACCCCTGAACCTTCTCCTGTATCTTCTGTCTCTTCACATAACCTGTGAACCTTCACCTAAACCTCACCTATGTCCCTTACCATAATGTAACTGTAATCTTCCACCTAATTCCTCAACATACCATCTAAGCCCTATTTCCTACAATAACCCTCCACCTAAGCCCTGGGCCATCAATTATCCCTCAAGCTTTACTTTTACCAAACTTCACCTATCCCTCAACCTATCCATAAATGAATCATCAACTAATAACCTAACCCTAAAACCTGCCAATCCAAATTTAATTTACACCCCTCTATTTATATACATTCATTTTAAACCCTTAACTAGCCAACCCCTAGCCTCACCTGTAATGATACAATTGTCACCCTATTCTGCTATTCCCTATTCCTATCTACTTATAACTCACTCTCCTTCTAGCCACAGCTTATTGTAACTATTCATCCCACCCAACCCGGTCTTCTATGTATCACCTAATCTTTTCCCTAACTGTCAGGCCATCCCTTAAAAGTTTCCCACCCTAAACCACTTTTTCTCAATCTATAATTCATGGACATAACTTTATAATGACCATAGTCCCAGCTTTTCTTGCTTCTAGACAGTTTAGCAACATGGTGAGTGGATATCGATATACTAAGAAGAAACACCTTATAACACAACTGTCCTCCCCTAACCCTGAATAATACAAATTATTATTTCTTATTATTTCTCTGAAAATAAAACACCTAAACCAGAGTAATAAGTTAGAGGAGAGCATGAAGGAAAAGTACATTTATTGTGCTAATACCCGGCGTGTCTTCTGGGCAAGTTATGAAAGGTCGCGCGCTCTACATGCCAAGTGGTGAGAAGAGTTAACGTTGAGGGTCTAACTTAAAGGAACAATGTCAGAGCCCTGCGGCTGCCCACGACCTTTCTTTTTTTTTTTTTTGTAGTAAGTTAGAAATCTCTCACAGCACAGACTTACTAAGCTTCATGAGTTATTCTTTTACTTTAATTCCTTTCTGACTCGGAAAAAAAATTAAATTAAAAAGAAAAGACACAATAAAAATGTGAAGAGGAATTGAGCAGGAAGGCAAACAAGGCATATCAAAAGTGTGCACCAAAAGCACATAAAATATGATCAAAGTAAATGAACAGGAGAAGACAATGACCTTAGCAATTGCTCATCACAGACTATATATAGATAGATGTTGCATGCTTTCAATGCACTGCCTGGGGTCCAACATTCAAATCTCATAAAGGGTTCTTGTCACAAATTTGGTCAGTGGCTGAAGTGATGAGAGTACTTACCTTACGCCTCTGGCCCAAACAACCCTAGACAGGAAATAAGAAGTCACAGAATAGCACAGGTACTGATTATCAATCTGCAGGTGCACTTTTCTAGAAGCCTCCTGGAGATGGCTTGGGTGTGAAATGCTCTTAAAAGCAGATGAAGAGGAAAGGTCTAGGATGTTTCTGATAGGCAGGGTGGCAGATTGTATCAGCAGAAGGTAAGGTAGTCGGAGGAAGAAAAAATTTTGCAACTGTAGAGACAGTAAGAAGGGAACATGTAGAGTCCTGGTCAGAAGATCACTATAGAACAGCCACTCTCCAACAAGTTCTGTAGAACTCTTGGGTTCCTCCAGAGTTTGCTAGGGGTTCCTTGAGCTGTTTGCTGGTTGACCTTTCCTTGGATGGTGTCTGCTTGGGCAAAAAAACCCTTTAAAAAGCCATTGGCCTGATGGCAATTATTTGTTTAGCTGTCTGTAAAGGTGGAATTTTGAACCACCATTTGGTTAACTCAATGAACAATGTAAGTGGCATTCCTTTCACTGACGTCCAATTTATTACTTTTTACAAGAGTTCCCCAAGACCTGAAAATTATTTCAGTTGTTCCTCAGGGGTAAAAATTTGGGAAACCCCGCTCTAAAGAATCATCTGAGGTAAGCCATAATAAGGAACTAACTGGGTCATCAAAGGGCGGGTAGGTTGCTGCAAGTCAAAAGCAGCCCAGCTGAAGGCCAGGTAGGTTAATAACAGGATTAGGTTACTCAAGTCATATAGGTAATAGTTAAAAACAATCCAGTAAGTTCAGGTCTGCTCCTTAAATAGAACTTCTGAGCCCAAGGCTGGAATTGGTTGTGTTCAGATTAATAAGCCTGTTTGTACAAAAGTAAGAGCAAAACACAGAGACAGTGTTATGGAACACATCCCTACACAGGTGCATTGGAACAAAAGGTTTGCAAAGTTAGTTTGTTTTCTTTAGAACACAGCCACAGACTGAATAGGTAACCAGAAAAGAGTAAAGTAGGAAGAGTGTCCCTTTCTGTACCATACAAGCTTCACAGGCCTTCCTGAAATGTTGGAGGGTCCCAATGTTGGAGAAAAAACTATTTCCCACATTTGGTCCCCCAAATAGGATGTAAGATGTTTGTTTGGGGGGCATATGGTAACTGAAATCAGATGACTCTCTGCAAATGTCTGACATGCCTCCTGCTTTGTGCTTGTTCCACCATAATGACTCAACAAGGACTAAGACCTGGATGGCGGTGACAACTCATGAACTCATGTACACCTGTTATCAGTATCTGCTCCTGTTCTTGCTCTATTTCCAGCAAGGTTTTCATTAAGAAGTGTGTATGTGAATTTCTTCTCCTCCAGCTCTCTAATATATGATTTCCTTTATATGGATCATTAACGGTAATTGTGTGTAGCATAATCACTGTGTACACTTTGCGTACAAGGGCTTTCGACGTGGGGTAAATCCTGTTTAAAATATAGAATTTACAGGCACAACAATCGTTGTGCGCCCAGCATTGATTTGAACACTGCTTTTACTGAAAGCGTATAAATAGACGACGAGGGGAAAAGTGGAAATTGAAGCTAATAAATTGCATGATTGCCGGTCCAGCTAAGTGGGACAAAGGCCGGGTAGGTGGCGTGAAGTGGCTGTAAAACACGTCTCCTTACAGCAGGACCCGGCCCATTTCAATTAAAGTGGATTCAAAGGGATATGATTGAGAGTATTGTGCTGATATATCCCATTTTCCTTCACCGGCACAACCAATAATCCATTGTCTGAAAGACATTATACAAAACCCATTCCTGAGCGCTGAAATGGTGTTTATAGTATTAAGATAAATTCAGATTGCTTTCTAAGCAGCCTGGGATTATTTCTATTATGAACTAAAGCTGAGGCACAAATTAATTGTTTACAATTTCATGGGCAGCATGGTGGATAATAGATAGCAATGCTTCCTTGCTGCACCAGGGTCCTGAATTTGTTTCCCACAGAAGCTTTTGGATTGTGCATGTTCCCGTGGTTGTATTGCTTTCCTATGACTGTTCCAGTTACCACCCACATCCTAGAAATGTACAGCTGGTCTGGGGGCATTAGGGTGTAAGTACTCATATGACTGGCTCAATGCTGTGGAATGTGTTAGAGTTAAAAAATTTAATATACTAGTGTGTGACTGTGGTGGGACATTAGAGTGTAAGCTCCTTTGGTGCAAAGACTGATGTGTGTGAGTGTTCCCCATAGAGTGTTATAGAGTTTATCAGCACTATATCAATGCATAACAATAACATTGGTGTGTGTGTCTGGTGGGGACATTTGGGAACAGTCATTCAAATGCCAACTGGTCAGATAAATGAGCTTAACCTATCAATTAAATTTGCACAAAGTGTGTAATGTAAGTAAAGAATGAATCACATGTGTCGCTTTAAATAACCTTCGTGC
The DNA here is from genome assembly GCF_032062135.1 of Pyxicephalus adspersus. Classification (NCBI taxonomy): domain Eukaryota; kingdom Metazoa; phylum Chordata; class Amphibia; order Anura; family Pyxicephalidae; genus Pyxicephalus; species Pyxicephalus adspersus. The sequence goes on from NC_092859.1 coordinate 22,858,654, forward strand.
ATCCCATGTCTCCTTTAAACAAGAATGTCTGCAGCAATACAAAGGGATTGTTGTGCCTGAGGGGGTCTGCGCTCAGAGCACTTTGGGTCTGCAGGAAAATGCACTTAGCTGACAAAAGTTCTGTATGTAGCCAGGGCGGCACAACAGCTTTATATGGAGTGAAAACTCGCAATAACTGCCATCGTTGACAGTAAATTATCTCCTCATGAAGTATTAAAATCCACCTTTTCTAAATAGTTTTTTTTTTTTTTTTTTGCAGTGCATGGTGAGCGGACTACAGGCGCAGTGTGGGACTATTCTAAAGACTGAATTAAATCGCTGCCCTTTTTATCCCTGTGTCTGTATTTTTTACATACTGAGGTTGGTGGAGGTTGCCATGGCTGTTGTCCTCGCTGTATCACAGTTACAGAGGGCGAGCAGCATGACATGCTAATGGCCAATGTTACAGAAAAAGTTCTGGCTCCAGATAAACAAAATTCATATTAGAAGAAACAAGAAATTCAGCAGCAATACATTTTTTACATTTCCAGATATAGTAAAAGCTAGCCAATTCATTGGAAATTTTTTTTTGTCTTTTCATTTATCAGTGTATAGAAACTGAAATTGTTTTGCATTATGAATAATATTTCAGTTGGATAAAATCAAGGTGGATTGTATATTGAACACAACAGTGGATTGCAAAGTTCCATTTAAATTGATCTTTAAGTATATTGATCAGAAATAGCATGGAGAGAAAATCACATGCAGTGTATGTATAATATTATTTGAGGACAGGTTTAGTAGCCATGGTGCCTGATATATGCACGGTCAGACAGTCTACAAATCCCATGACTGAAGTTCAGAGACATTTGCAGGCCCACATTCACCTACTAACTAACCAATTGTCAATAATGACACCAATTGGTGATCCAAAATGTCCTAATTATTGCATAATACTATTAAATTACGTCAACATTAATAACATACTTAATGCTGATAATAATAAAAACATAGACATAACCATACAATGTAACCTAATCCCTTTTCCAACCACTCAGGTTGTAAGTCCTTGAAGACATTGACTTATCCACTACTAAATTGGGTTCTGTGGCACACTGATATGTTGGATCCCAGTATCACAAATCACCACCTTGGTAAGGATTTCAGATACCAGCAGACTATCCCATCAACACAAATCCATGTCCACTTGATGTTTAAGTCTCCATACTAAAGATTGTTCCTTACCTTCACCACAGTAAAACCCAACTTTTCCCAGAGGGTGGGAAACGTTCACCTGCTGCTCACTTCCTGTTCCGCTTCTTTATATGTCCTAATCCCCCCTCCCCAACAATCACAACCCTGATCTCACCCTGACTCACTTTTTTGTTGACCTTCTTTTGCCTGCTCCCATTTCCTCCTAGTCATGTAGGCCTTCCACCTAGCTCCCTCCGCTCACTAGCTCATAGCCCTTCTGGAGTCTTTGCTTTCAAGTTGTCCACTACATAAGATTCCCCAGTATAATGAGCTACCAGAAAAAAAAAAGTATTTCACCAGAAGCCACCTGTAAGGCCCTGGTCAGTACTAGTATTCTCCAGACACCAGTCCCCCAATCTAACGCCTCAGTCTTCACCCCTAGTAGCCCCCGCCTTGGGAGACTGGTTGCATCTCCCAGCACTCGGTTGCCCCCGGGACTTGGTGTGCAAGGGATGGTGTCTGGGGGGAAGCCAGCAGCTGACTAGAAACCCAACGATACGCAGTTCAGAATTACCAGGGAATCCAGAAACAAGCTGAAGTCAAACACAGGAGATCAGTCCACCAAACGTGGTACAAGGAGCTGGAGCTGATCAGCCTCTAGAATCTCCTTCAGCTGGGCACAGCCTAACAATAGATGCTGGGGATGCCATAATCCATCAGGCTGCATGGCTAAAGAGAAGCAAGGGCTGCCGCTATTTTAGTTCTCCCGGCTGCTGCAAATTACATCTCCGGACAAAACAGTGTTTTATATTGTGATGGAACACAGCACGGAGTCGTCGGCCAGATGTTCTCCTAACACCACCCCAAATGAATAATATCGAAACACAGTGAGTATTCTTTGGAAAACCAGGGCACAAGAAGATGATACAGAAAGTGACAATCCTTCAGCAGTGGAAAGTATTTTAGAAGAATGTGGGTGGATAAGGGAAAGAGCTCCAGAGTTTTTAGAAGAATACCATTAGATAGAAGATCAGAGTTTTTCAACATTAGAAAATATTTAAGTAGAGGGGAGGTAGACAGAGAAAGGTGCAGAGCTATCCATTGCAATATTTTAGGAGAAGAGCATTCAATAGAAAAAGAGCAGGGACCTTTACCACTGCAGAGTGTTAGGCTACATGCACGTCAGTTAATAGTCACCCATAATGAATGGTTGTGCTCATATCGGGGGAACATTTGACATGAGTACCGTCGTCCCCTAATGTCATTTATCAATATGCCATGGCAGATTAGTGACTGACCAATTAAGAACTGCTATACACTCGTCCTCCTCCCTACTCCATAGAACAGCACATGTTTATTCATCTGTCATTGGAAAAAATCTCTGAAGACCATTGTCAGTGACAATTGTCTGACATCCATCGGACATTTGTATGAGGCTTTACAAGTGAGGAGAGTTAAAAAATGCAAAGAGCAAAGTCCTCCAGCAATTCAGAGTAGAAACAAGGAAAGAGCAGAGTTCTCTGGCAATTCAGAATATTTTAGGAGAGGAAAATTGAAAAGATAAAAGAGCAGGGTCCTTCAACTCCTGTTTGAGGAAAGGAAAGTTAGATAGAAGGGAGAGAAGAATTCTCCAGTAATGCAAAGTATTAGAGAGAGATCGAGAAATGAGCAGAGTCCTCCAGCAGTACAGGAATTTTTAGTGTGGCGATTCCGGATTTGTTCCCCCCTCCTCGTTATTTTTTCAAGTTCCATTTGTCAGATAACAATATGTGAAATAACACAAAGAATAATAAACCAGGCAATGGAATATGAATGTTTTTTGAAAAACAGATACCATTAGAAAGGTGGGTTAACCTCACACTGAATGCCTTTCTGGATGTTTTGCCAAACAATGTGAAATTCCAGCACTTCCAAACAAGAACAACACGCAGCAGAGAGCTTTGCGCTTCGCCATCTCGTCAGAAGTGTCTTCTTTGTGCCGTAGCTCAGCGTCACCTCTGAACCGACATTGTTCGCTTTTTCTTTAATATTCATCTGTTGGAGCCACTTCTGTCTTTGTCTCTTCGGCAGTCGTGTTGGCGGTTGTTCGCTGACATTGTTCGCCAATGGCTGACAAGCACTTATCTCATTGTTTGCCAACTAGCGGGTCAGCTCCTCGGAGGTCAGGGGGAGAAGAGTTACCTGCGTGCTGACTTTTATTTTAATCTAAAAGCTCGATTCAAAATGTGAACGTAATAAAAACATCCAGATGAATAGATGTTGTATCAATTCAATGCAATTCTGTTTATTTTCATGCAAGTGTAAATGTATTACTTTATATTAAAACATGAAAAATACCCCTGGTTTTTTTTTTGGGTTGAAGGGAGAATGAACACATGTGGTTTGTTAAATGTAACTATCCTGGTTTAGAAAGCCTTGATGTTTCCTTTTTCTGCTCCCAGGGCCCAGCCAGTGTTTTACAGGTTTTATAACTTTTCTATTGAGTCATTTAATCCCATTTTTTTAAAGCTGAAAAGGGAAATGATTTATAATTATTCGTATGCAGAGATCTAATTGAGGAGGAGTAAAGTAAATGAAGCGGAGGCACTCCACACACAGAGCGGAGTCAATAAAACAATTATTGGGGATGACACATAGTCACTTTAGTATGCAGATAATGAGTGCAATCCAGTCAATGAGCGGGTCCATTAAATGATCTTCACTAAATGATATCTATATGTAAGAGGTCCTTTAACATAAATCTGTTTTTATTCCAGGAAATATATTCTGTTTAAAACAAAATCAAAATGCAGTAAAGAATTGTCTCCCAACGTGATTTCCTGTTTCTAACATCCTATCAGGGAAGCTACATTTTCCATCAGATTTTTATTGCTAATAATGCCCCTGTTAGGAATTTACTAGTTTTACTTTCCGCCTGAAGAAAGCATGATTGTAACTGAAAGATTAGGAGGGGAAAATGAGTTACAAATGTTTATGCATTGCACCATTGCAGTTGAGATTTACCGAGGCAGTTGGCACTCCCCAAAAATCCAGCAGGTTCAATGTTTGGTGCAATGAGCCATTAAAATTATTAGGATGCTGTAACACAATTTGGTAAGGTTAAAAAACTTGTATATTTACAGTGGTACCTCGGTATAAGTCCGCTTTGGAATAAGTCCAACTTGGTAAAAGTCCTGTTTGGACACGAAAAATTTTTCTTGGTATACAACCTTTGTGCTAGAACTTGTATGGGTCAAAATGAGTCCTAACACCGCACGCTACCCTTATTTACCTCTCTCGAGACAAAGCCACGACTGCCCACGGGTGTCAGTATGCCAGTTGCTACCATTCAGTGAACAACCCGCGCTATAACTCTCTGTGAATTACATAACATCCCCTCCTCCTCCCTTCTCAGCACCATCCTAGTAGGCACTCCACTATTCTCAGCAAGGTAAAGTGAGGGTAATTTTTTATTTATTTCATCTAATTGCTTTTGTATTTATGTACTTTATTATTAAGCAGTGTTTGAATTATTTTATACAGCCCCATCAATGTATAATATGCCAATAACAATAGGATTTTTTTCATGTGCATGGGAACAGATTAATCATTTTCCTTTTATTTCTTATGGAAAAAATGTGTTTGGTATAAGTCCAAGGATCTGGAACAGATTAAGGACTTATACCAAGGTACCATTGTATTTCATCTGTGTTGTCCAGATTTCTGTTTTAAACATGCAGAAGATTTTCTTAAGTGACACAGAAGCTGAAATTGTAAATGATAACATCTGATTTAAGTGGATTTATCCATTCTTTCCTCCCCTGGACACAATGCACAGGAGCCTCCCCTTAGATCTGATCAATGCTGCCGGCAGAACCTTCTCATTAAACATCTGGATCATGAGAATTCCCCTCACAATTCACATCAACAAGCTGTCCATCACCCGGGACAAGATTACAAAACAATATGAGGGACGTTGTCCAGACCTCCCAGCTGCAGGCCGGGTCCTCCACATTTTGTGATGATTGCTGCTCGGCCATTAATAAAACCTGTTATTTTATATCAAGTGAAGTAGTTTCCCTGACCGCGCGCCAAAAATAATATCCACTTGTGTTACACAGTCCCAACATGATACACGCAATAAAACATTGTTTATCCCCCACAACTTATCATTACAGAACGATTGAGCCTTTCCGTGCATTCTGGCTAGACAAAGATGACAAATGTTTTACGTTACCCTTTTCAGTTTCAGACGGTAATCTGTAGGATGTCCTAAGACCAATACAATTCTATAATTACCTTTAGATTATTCTATAGTCACCCAGTATACACGTTAAAAATACGGAGTAGGGACAGATGTAGTGAAAATCCAGATTAAAGCCTGTTTACATCAGTGTGCTTTGTACAGCACTCCAGAATATGTCAGAGCTATACAAATGTATAATAATAATAATAATAGTGAGTGGTGATGGGACATTAGAGTAAAAGCTCCTCTGGTGCAAAGCAGTGGGGGGGTTGAAATTACAGCTCATGGGGCCCCCTTTGTCTTCCCTACTACATGGACCTGAAGTGGGCCTAAATTAAGAACAATTTGCGGAAAAGCTGTCTGCATAGTCAGCGCATTAGGTAAGGAGTGCTGGTCAGGGAATAGGACAACAGTACATACTATTAATTTTCCATTCATCCACTCCATTCTCCGTAGCTCATCTGTGTTTACCAGCATTTCAGACTTTAGGGTGTTAATGTAAATTCTAAGCCCTTCCAACCCTTTTACCCCCATAGTTATGTATTAGCACTATATATATTTATATATATATATATATATATATATATATATATATATGACAATATTGTATTATATAACTGTTAATATTTGTACTTTTTGCACGCAATTGCTATATGACCCCAATATTGCCTTCTTAAAACTTTTTTTCAGAACTACAAACAGCAGTTTTAGTTGACCAGAGGCCACTGTCTGGAAGTTTTCCAAAATGCAGAAGATTAAATTAGACATACAGGGTTAATTTTAGCATTATGGGGGCATTACAAGTACACTGCTAAAAGTATGTTGGTAAATGACTCTCTCCCTGCCACACCCATGTTTTAAAATTATTAATCAAAATTGAATATTTTTGAGAATAACAAAGGAATCATTTAGGCTTGAGATGAAAGAATTAGTGCAAAATCATACTTTTTATCGGTGCATATCTATCCAAAAAGAGGGACAGATGAGGGAGAGGGGGGGGCTTGGCCCTAAAAGAGGGAGCGTTGGGAGAGTTCCTCTCCTGTGTATGTGATTTTAGCTTTTCTTGAAAATTATACAGGTAAACATGATCAGTGTTAATACCTCTGCAGTTTTAATGATACACCACTGGATATGTGTTATCATGACATTCACATAGATCTATGAGTAGGACAGTGCTATATAAATAAATAAAGTATATGTTCAATAGAATAGTGAATATTCTGGACTCAATGGAGCAGTAGAACCTTTTCTGATTCGGGAAGTGACACCCAAACCCTGGGCTCAAACACTTCATCTTTCATTCACTTTACATTGTCAAGCAGGTAAATAAAGCAGAGTGATCACACTCTCAGCATTTACATAAGGGAATTTATTATGGAATGGAGCAAGGTGTTAATTAAAAGTTTTAATTAATGTTAATCATCTCCCATTTTCACTAGCAACCTCCGCTCAGGCAGATGCTTCAGTTTTACACCTGTAATATCCAGTCTGGGTCTGACATTGAGCGACTGGGGACATTTGTACAAGAATTCTTTGCTGCTTCATCTACAGTTGTACACAGGCCTGACACCACCACCCTGAAAAGAAATATGTTATTTTTATACGAAACACTGTATAAGAACAAAAAGGATATGGCATGCAATACATGGAAGAAAGAATGATAAACTAACCCTGCACACAGAACAGAAGTAGCACAGTGCAACATTTATACATGTAAAAGAAAAAGAGATACAGAGAATTATACCTAGCACACAGGACAATACTGAGAATTACATCCAGAGTACAGAACACAAGAATTTATTCTGTGCAGAGGCCATACATACAGAACAAAGACAGATACCAAGAATTACACCCAGCATACAGGACAAGAGAAGTGGTGCAGTGAAGTCCCCATAGATATAGAATAGGAACAGATACTGAGCATTAGACCTGACATATAGGACAAGTGTATGACTGTGCAGTGGCATTGTACATAGTCAATACATACAAAATAAGAACAGAATCTGCACTGATAAAGAAAGTAAATAGCGCTAAGCTCTACACACATACAGTACAGTTGGTAGTGGCACTGCTGATCTTGCTCTGATGTTAACAAGTTTCTTACAAAGACAAGCAAAATGCAAATCTTCTCCAAAATCACATTCACAATGAGATATCAGCATATTCCACACTTAGCTATTGTGGGTTCAATTGTTCCCATAGAGCTGCTGTTCTATGAATATATTTCAGCGCCCTGCAGTCAGCATTTGGAAAGCTTCATCTAAACAGAATGAGCTGATCTGTAAACTGACCTGTGCTGAGAACCTGCATTACCCCTCCATACTGTATGGGCAGACCAGGCTCTCCAAAACAGACCAAGAAGAGAAGTTATGGAGCCTGGAGAAGGTAATGAGAAAAAGTAACAAAAAATAGTATATATATATTCATGCTAATGAATATTAACGGTTAACCCATTCTCCTCTTCTCTCCTATCCATTGGTACGATGACGATGACCAGTCTCTTCCTGCTGACACACGTCTTACAGGGTAATATCATAAGGCAAAGAATAATGTTAACAAACTTGTCAACATGTTTTCTTGTTATTATTAACATTGAGCAGCGTGGGAGGAAAAGAACTTCACCGATATTACTATTAATAAACCCAGCACACTGACAGCAGGTGCTCTCTCTGAATATATATATATATATATATATATATATATAAATTAAATGTAACCTTAACACTTCCAGGATAAGTAACAGGCAGGTGCTGTGAACATCCCAGCAAATTTACCCCAGCCGGCAACCCGCGACGGAGCCAGAACAAACTACCGGAGCCGCATGCGGCTCTTGAGCCTCCGTCTGGTGGCTCCCTTCCCTATTTAACGCCGCCGGTGTTAACACTTCTCCCACTGGGGTCAATAAGGAACATTCCCTCTCCTCCGTATGCATTGCGGAGGAGAGGGATTTCCCTTCATGGGGTGTTCCTGGTGGGGGCAGGGCAATTAGGGCGGGACTCGAGAATGAGTCTGGCCTAGTGTGCTCCTGCCTACCCCTGAAATGGCCCAGTGGCTAAAAAAGATTGCTGACCTCTGCTCTAAGGGTTTTATTTATAAAGTCAGTGAAACTGACACTCACTGTATCATTCAGGTCCAATGGCAGCAATTGATTCTTCACCAAGGAATGTTTCAGCAAATGTAAGATTCACTGCTTGATAAAAAGACTGTTTAGTCTGTTTGATCTTTAATAAGGGGGCCTGCAGATAGCCCCCTAAAAACCACCCCAGGGGATGAGTACTTAAATACATAGCATTCCTTACCCATTCTTTGAAAGGATTACCAAAAAAGTAAATAATCATCAGCCATCTTGGATTTCACCATAAATCCCCAAAACCACTAGCCACAGATTGTAGGGATTTATCTTCTAGTATAAGTCATAAGTTTTTCAGTCATAAGTCAATTTATGAGTGCATGAAAAGTCAATTTATGAGTGCATGAAAAAGGAAACATTTAAAGGCATATTACTGTTCCAAATGGGTTGGAATAAAATATGATTTTAGAGTAAAGAATTGGGATGCTACTGTGCAAAATGTTGACCCCCCTGCCAGGTTATGAAATGCATTTTCTTGCAGAAATCTCTAATTGACTGGATCCCACACGCTGTTGTGCTTCTGTGGACCACTCTCAAACTTTTATAAGGTAGACTTTTCAGATGTCCGAGTTGTAGTCCCATTTTCCCTGGCCTCAAGATGAACCCATTCTTACCTTAATGCCCTGCCCCACATGTCTGTTCTTCCACTTTGCTTGCTGGCCAAGTAATGGCTTCAACACACAATTCCAGCCAACTTAGTCCACAGCAAGTATCTGGGGCAACCCCATCTTCTAGCTGAGGATTAAAGCCAACAGCCCATCCAGCACCACCTAATTAGCTCTGCCATTTTCAGCAAAATCAATCTACAGAATCCCAAAACAAAAATATAATATATTTAGGCTTTCCAGTGCTTACAAGTGGTGGCTCCTTTAGTTTTTTATCTTTATTTTTATTTCCTACTTTAACATCTTGATTCTGGCAGTACCACACATCCTGTCCTAGGTGACAACGCTTGCCAACACTCACAGTATTTGCAAATATTTCTACCCTAAATTGATCTCCTAGTTTGAATTATATATCTACCCATCTCATCATCTCTATTACATGGGGTACATTTTAGTCCATAGAAGATAGCTGAGAAATGTAATGCCATTATTTGGGATTTCAGTGCAGTTCTAGAGTGTAAAGGGACAGTGGATTTCTGTCAAATTCTACAGGTAGTTTCCTGTTCTTGCAGAAAATATCTTTACCTTTTGGACAAATTTTAAAGCCCCCCCCCCTCCCCCAGGGAACAAAATGACATTTTCCCTACCCTTACCATCTCTTCTCCTCTAACCCATCCAGGGTTTTCCTTTTTCTTTGAAGCCCACCCTGCGGACAGTTGTGATTCTCATTTCCACAGACCAGCATTCAGGCAAGAAAAGAGATTTTATTTTTAGAAGATAGAAAGAATTCGGACATTATTCCCTATTATGTCAGTACTAGCCCCTCTAATTATCACGCCTCGGAGAACACACCTGTAATCATTGTTTAACATGCGTTTTATTACGAATACAGAAGAAGGGCAGCCCAATTTAGCGTATTTAATATGGCTATAAAATTAGACGCATCAGCTGAAAGGCAGAGTGGGAGCCCCGCAGGATGGAAAACATCTATTAATAGATTCATACTCTGCAGTAGGGATTTTTCTGATATGATAACTTCTCGTTATTTCGCTGTTTGTGACGGCTTGTAGGGAAAAACGTAGGAATACAATGCACAGCGTCTGAATTTTAGCCTAAACTTGTGCGTCTTGTCTAAAAGCAGGCTTTCTCAGCATTTTTAACATAAGGAACCCTTGTAATAACTTTCAGGTTTTGGGGAATCCCTTCTATAATTACTATATCTACAGTGCACAGTACATTAGTGTGGTGGTCATTGGGAAGAATACCCCTATTTTCTGGAGAAATGTCATCCTTATGGATAACCAAAAAGATCTTTGGTGTTATTTTAAACAATCTGAGAAGCACAAATTGCTCATTGTTCAAGGAACCCCTAGTAACCTCTGGAGGAACCCTAGTATTTCATGGAACCCTGGCTGAGAAACACCAATCCAAAATCTAAACAAATCGGATGAGCTGATCAGTTATAAGAGCACTGATTCAACTAGGGATGAACACAATGATTTGGTGAAATTGATTATTAAGAAAAATTACCAATTTTCCTTTATGGAAAGAAGTTAAGGGGTGGACAAACCATGCCATTGGTTATGTCACCTAGGAATTATTTATAGATGAACTTTGTGCAGATATTAAAGTTTAATAGGTTAGTGATTAAAATATTAGAAGAAATAGGAATAACTTATTATGTGGTTATTGGGGTTAAAGAAGAAAATTTAGGGGATATATATCGTGTTTGTGTTTGTTTCCTCCCGGTTTCCTCCCACATCCCAAAACCTACAGGTAGATTAATTGGCTTCTCCATTGTGTTAATGACATATGACTATGGGAGGGACATTAGATTGTGAGCCCTGGTGAGAGACAGCTAGTGACATGACCATGGATTTAGTAAAGTGCTGCATATTATGTTGGTGTTATATAAATACATAGGTAATAAATAAATAAAAAATATAGGTAAATATAGCCAAGGGAACATCCTAAAAAGATCAGGTTAATCAGGAGTTATAGAAACACAATCACTTTGCCCGTACAGGGCCCATGCAGGGCGGTATAAATTGTAGACAAACTTTTCACTGCAATTTAAGAAAATATTGAGTCCTATCTACATAATAGATTTTGTAGGATTATGTTTGACTTTGCTGAAATAAAAGAAAAGACAAAATTGGCAGCAGACATGAGACAGATATCTGTTCTCTGGAATCACTAGTAATTAAAAGTCTCTTGAAGCCACATTTCCATACATTCCATAACAGAGGACATCTCCAACCCTCAACATGCATTTAGCACAATCCATCCTGTATGCTCCGTATCATTCCCTCTTTGTTCCAGGGTGGCTGTGATTTTAATGAACTATTGATTCTGACTTTGTCTTATCGCACTCGGCAAGAAGGAGCGCAGAGAGATACAGTCAGTCCAACAACCTGATCCCATCTGAAAGAAACAAATAGGCCATGTTTATCCCATTACAACAGGCGGATACGATGTAGACAGGTGGAATGTCAGTCATGTGATCGGATTCTCTTATTTGTTCTAATTACCAAGGATACTGAAATAAAGAATAGAATTGGAGTGCTATTCTAGTTCCATGTAGAGAAGGGCTACTGTTAGGGTCACATAACTATGAAAAAATGTTTTCTACCACTACCAATTACATTTTTCTTTGTTGTCATGATGAATAATCTGTAAACTAACAATCCCTAACCAAGCGCCCTGTGCTGAGAGAATATTCATATCCGTTTTATTGTAGAATTACAAGCACTCAGCACAGAATGCTTCTAGTTTCAAGATCTCTTTGTTATTGACACCATTTATTTACAATGACTATTGGGAACCATGATGATGATATTGAATAAAGCTGCATACACACGTGCAATTATAGTAGTTGGAAAGGATCTTTCACAAGCCTTTCCAATGACTAAGAACCGCACGATGCATGAACGAGTGTTGTACATACATCCCTATTCTGCTCTATGGAGAGGGGAGGGGGAGAACGATGGAGTGGCATCCTGTTGCGTGCTCTCCCCCTTCCCTTGGCTCGTTCATTGTCTGTGGATCTGCCAGGACGGTCGTTCGGGCGATAGACGACTAGCGCTGTACACACGCCAGATTCTCGTCTGATATCGGCCCTGAGGCGATTATCGGGCGAGAACCATTGGACGTGTGTCCGTAGCTTAACAAAGCACTCAATGTGCCTTGCAAAGTTTTACATGACACACTGGCCCAAAGTTTTCTTATTTCTAGCCTTCTACGTTTAACAGCCCCTTATTGGGATTCCCCCTAGTATCATGCACATCATTACTTGTCCATTAGTGGGTCCTCAAAGAATTTATAAGACATCTGGCATCATGATGAGATCATGAAAAGAATGGTTGGCAGTGGACTAGAGCAAGAAACATCCCATCACACTACAATAAAAACTTTTGATAATGGGTATAGGGGGTAGAGTGTTAGGTATAGGGGAGGCTGGGTATGCCTAAGGATGTGCTATTAATGTGTTTGCATCTGAGATGAGAGAGACACAACGTTATAAGTTGAATCTCACCACAATGGTACTTTTGTTTCTTGCAATAAAACATTACAGTGGTAGTTTTAGCTAAAATGGTTTTGTTGCCATGTAATATTTAAATATTAATCATAGTTCCCCTAGAGTGAACCTAACCCCCTAATATTAAATCTGAAGATGACTCCAATCATTTGTAGTGTTAAAATAATACTTGATATCAATTTAACTTTATCTTCAAAACTAGTGCCAGTATTTTTTACATAAAAGAATGATAAAGATAACACCAAGATGTGTGCCATCTACAGATGTCTAACTAGGTGAGGATTAGGGGTGAAGAATAGGAGGTTGGTTTAGTAATATGGTTATGGGTTAGTAATCAGTTGTTAAGGGAAAGGTTTATAAAATAGTTAAAGGTTTAGGGACAGGGTGAGAGGTTTAGGGATAGAGTAAGATTGAACTTTACTCCCTAATCAAAAAGCTGAACCTGACTCCTGTAACTTTTACTATTACACCAATACCTGTAATCCATTGGATGATCTGCCAGATACTAGTGGCATTATTCTTCAACACAAAAATGCAAAGCAAAAAAAAAATCCATTGTGCACATAATTTACATCTGTTCTGTCAGAGGATCTTGTGCACACAGCGTCGTTCTACGGAGAAGAGAGGGGAGGACAAGCAAGCAGCACCCCACTGTGCTCTATTTCAGTGGTCGCCAACCTTTTCGGTTCCACGGACCACTAAAATCACCGGCTCTTGACCACGCATGCGTGTGGAGCCGAGTGTCACTCAAAGGGAGAGACACCTCCCCCAGAGTGATGACATTATGACATAACCCCATCCACTCTCCCATCGCAGATCTAAGCCTGCAATGGGAAAGTGACACAGCCCGCCCACTTCCCTGAGCCAGGGACTTGTACAGGGGACATGGTCCGTGGCACTGGCAAGTGCGTCCTTCTCCTGACCCCGCTTAGGGGTGCACCGACCAGAGCCACAGACCCCCAAATTTTCTGGCAGACCAGATCCTTGTGTATGGAGCTTTAGTGCTATGGGTTTAAGCCTTTTGGATATAGGATAGTGACAGGGCTTGGTATACAGGTAGTGATAAGGTTGGGAGTAGTCTTAGGTGTAGAGTAAACCTAACCTTCTAACAGTAATCTGAACATGACCCTGATCACTTCTGATATGGATATGTTCTTAACTGAACCAGTCTCTCTTCCAACACCTGGATCAGTATTTTTTTATTTATAAAAAAATATAATAAACCCAAAAAATTTATGCCATAAATGTTTTGTTGCCCATTTCATTCTAAAAAGCAGAGGCCATGGAAAGTCACCTCTAGAGGGCGAAGTAATGAATTCCCCAATTTCGCCCGCTCCCCCGTATCTTAGAGAGCATCAACTCCCTTGATGGGACCTTAAACTGTCATCTTTTTATTTTCTTTTTTGTTGTTAAATACTTTGACTCATCAAAATTAATTCAAACCGAGCAGCGACAAACTATAGAAAGGAGCTCAGGCAGACGATATAATCCTGCTATTTATTAATCAGCCTCCTGCGGAGATTAAAGTCCGCCATTCTAGGTGCTGACATGTAATTAAGCGAAATGTGCCACGTTTAATGTTTGGATCCTGTGACAACAAAGTATCAGAAGAAGGATAAATATTCTATAAAGGTGCCTGGAAAAGTGATAACGGGATGAGAAAATGTGTCTGCCATAAAGAAAGAGAGTCATCTGAAATATGAACAAGAGAAGCTGCCCAGAGGGCCTGCCAAGAAATGGTGGGACTTGTAGTTCATTAACAGCTACTGGACTCATGAAGCCTAATGTATAGCGATATTCTTTCTTTCTTTCCATTTCTCCAGATTTACATTTTACTCATCAAGGTATTTTGATTTTTATATGCTCCCAAGAGCCATCCTACTGCTTTCATCAGGGTTGAGGTCTCAGGGTCATGACTGTGACAAGGCCGAGAACCACATTCAGTATTCACCCAACCCCCCCAAAAAAATAACCAAATGCAACATTTTGGTTAAATGGCATGTTGGCCTTTTTTTTCAAACATAAATATCTTTACATAACATTACCTCCCTGGCGGTATTCCCGAGTGTGGCTCAGGGTGAATTTTCCATACCAAAAGCTGTAACCCCGAGCCACACTGGTTCCAGCGGCATCCTCCAACTGTGCCCACGGCATCCTCCAGCGATCCTCAGCATCTTCTTCCCCTGGCGATGCTGGCTGGCATCTGCGTCCCTGGTGTGTGAACGTTGGGGACTCAAGGCCAGGGTAAGCCGATGACGGTTGGGCATCTGCTCGTGAGTGTGTGGCTTGAAGGCGGGTTTGTTGGGCTGGTAAGTGGGACCAAGCGGGAAATTTGAAATACTAAGTATTTTTAAATGTACCGCTTTTACATTACATAGTATTTATAGCGCCAGGGAGGTTAAACCATAACAAATAACGATATCTTAACACAAAAGTATACAGTAACACTACACCCTAGAACACCACCCTTTGGTACTGGTCCTCAAAAGCCCACCCCCGATTTTGCCTACCCCCTAAATGGGTCTTCACCACTGCGTTATGTATGATTCCAGCCTTCTCAACCCAGCTTGGGAACGATCACTAAATACTAGCAAGCCACCAAACCAAGACTCCTCAAACCAGCCTTTTTGACCATCATATTCCAGAGACTCCACACCATAGATGGGTCTCTTACCCACCAAAGAAACCATACCAACAACCAATTCTCTCAAGGACCTCAGCGCTGACAACCCTCAATACCAAAAAGAAAACAGGGTGGGCGGGCAGAAAAATTCTCTTCTACCTGTCCCACTAGCGATTGCCCCACCCTTTCTTTGCCCCCTCCTTATAACCCCTTTTGCCCCCACCCTAAGCACCAGGTCACCTCAGCCCTTCTTTTGCAACTTCCCCTATTCTCGCCTTTAAGTTAACCCTTTTACTGCCTGTGCCCTTCCAGCTCCCAGTCATGAAGGCCTTCCACTATTCCTTTCTCCGCTCCCCTGTTCCAGGCCTGTCTAGAAAGCTGTGTATAGCACCCTGCCACACCCCCAACCAACAGCCATTTGCCTGCATGGCACAGAAAGCACAGAGATTCATTGATGCTATTACTGGATCTAAAATTATTTTTAATTTTTATTAGAATGGAGGGAGGGAGAAAAAACAGGGCCTTCATCCCATACTTAGTAAACTTTCTCAGATCGCCGCCCCCCCCCCCCCATGTCTAAAAATTCCAGCCTTGTTGAAGTCAAGCTCTTTTATTAGAGGACCAGTACAAAAGTACCCCTTGTTCCCCTCATTACTTTTTCTTCTTTCTATATTATTGGAAAATTCTGTTTACACATGAACACCGTGACTTCATGGACAGAGTATATCAAAGTTCTGGGGGTCCAGGAGGCGATGAATAAGAAATTGTTCCTGCTACTGCAAAATTGCGTAAACACAAGGCATGGCAATTCACTTGACATGGATGGTGCATTGGGTTGCCATTTATAATAACACACCAAACCAACATTGGAGAAAAACCCAACATTGGCCCTAACATTGGAGAAAAAACTCTTTCTCCTCCCAGTGATTAGGTATTTATTGCTTACTAATATCTCTGATTTATTTTTTCTTTATTAATGGGGCAAAGACAACAATTAGCTCTAAACTTGCTGATGTTATGGATTGGAACTGTACAATTGCCCATCTCATTTGAATTAAAAAAAACCAAATATGGCAAATGGAAAAAAACAGTATACCAGAAATTAAAAACAGCAAACTTGCCGCTGCATTAAAAATCTTTTTTTAATAAAAAGAATTCTGGTCTAACTTCATATAGGGATAATGCTATAAAATGAGCACCCGCTGAAGTCACTATATGAACACAGATATCAATTTCAACATTTTTATTGCATGAAGAAAGCTAATTGCACCACCGCATCCTAATCATCTACCAGTTAGTATCCAGTCAATATGAAATGTTTAAGGTGAAGCTATCCTACAAATTCTTCCATTCTTAGACCTCCGGTTTCTCAGTCTTCCCTATTGTGTATATCAACACCGGCGTCCCGGTGAGCTGCCGAAAGACCTGCAAGTTATTTGTAATTGCAGAGATTTTCTTTTGTCTCCCAGAAACACTGACACCATTCTCACCCGCCTCAAATTCCTCTGTTCATTTAGATGAGGAAGTGTAAAGCAATAATAACAAGTATTAGATCGGTGTTCCAGGAGTCAGCCCCGCTTAACAATACAACGCCATCTGTTCACCAACTCGCAGGTTTGTCGTGGGAGGTGGGAGCGCTGAACACTGAAATGTAATGTAGATAAGGTGGAAATCAATACATGCTTCTAGATAATTCTCTCTTGTTACACAAAAGGTGGGTTCAGGCTGATTAAATGGGGAAAGGGGGCACAGACTGTCAGTCTTACTGCTGATGGAGGAAATTGGAGTGTCAGCTCTGCAGCACAACACCTGGGAGCAGAGATAAAGCTGTAACCTACAAAGAATTAATGAAAAGAAATACAGACATGTTTACAAGGTAGGTAGACAGAGAGTGAGAAAGCAAGAGAGATATGAACAGATAGATAGATAGATAGATAGATAGATAGATAGATAGATAGATAGATA
>NC_092859.1:22876927-22884771 GCF_032062135.1 Pyxicephalus adspersus
ATAAGAAATAGATATGAGAAATAGAAATAGATGGAAGTAAAGTGTCCTGTTAATTTATCTAATGAATTCCGTTGGCGGTGAGGCGGCTGAACCCCATCACGTAATTTATAATAAGAGGAAGTTGCACGTCGTGCGCTGAGACTCTTATTTATAAATATCTCAAGTATTATTAAGTGCCCAGAGCAGAATGTTCTCTGCCACAAGTCCTCTCTGCATTTTGTCTGGGAAATTAGAACCTTTAAGTCATTTCCAGCTTGGCGCAGAGGGCCCAGCGTCTCTCCATTATTACACGTTTGTGGTGAGAGCCGCAGTGCGTAGCCGCGGCCTCTGTGTTTATCTAGATGTCACAGCGGCAAGTCAACAGGGAAGCCACCTTTCAGCAAATGACTAGTCTGCGTCCGTCCTCAAGTGCAGCATTAAGGGCCGGCGATGTTCTCCGGAGCTCTGAAGCGTACGCTGGCCTAAATTATGGCACAATTGCTGCCTTGAGCTAAGACATCTCTGAATAAATCCTCTCCCAGGACTCTTCTCTACTTGAAGCTTTTCAGTTTTAGAGAAGCTTAACCCTATCATTGGACCAGCAGAACTACATCACAGAGCAAAAATGTTCTTTTTATTACGGCTACATAGGATAGCATTTATAATAATATGCAATGGGGGGGGGGGGTATACTCCTTAGAGTTTATATAATCTTGCCTGGAGTTTGTATGTTCTCCATGTTTGCATGAGTTTCTCCCACACCCCATAAACATGCAGTTGAGTTAATTGACTTCCCCAAAAAATTCAATTAGGTCTGTGCTAATGACTATGGTAGGAACATTAGATTGTGGGACTGTTTGAAGGACAGCTAGTGACATGAGTATGGATTTTGTACAGCGCTGCATAATATATCAGCACTATATAAATACTGTGTAATAAGAATAATAATTGGGAATAGAAAGCAAAGTTAATGACAGGACCTCTTTAACATGTTACAATGTGTATGCTCAATCTATATGCATGATAAACCAAGACTAGGCGGAGTTATTCAGTGGAAGACGATGGCACTTTTTTGCTACTCTTCAGTGTTCTGGAAGCACAAGGAAATCGCTAAGGGCCGAAGAAATGGAAATTTGGACTTTTTTTGTGTGCTATGATAAGAATTTACATTTGTCTGGAGGTTAGAGCACCAGGCGTAGAAAATCCACATGAAGAATGATTGTTCGCTGCAACAAAGAGTTTGGCAGAATTAGAAAATGATGAATTAAGATTGACAGACTGCAGAGGGGCGATCTTTTAGGGACCACCGGCCCATCTGTATGGTGAAGTCCAAGAAACTCAAAATCTTTGCAATAAGTGAAAGTGAAATGGTCATCAGAGGAAAATCTGCACTCCCAGTGCAATTTCCAAGCATCAGATTAAGCAGAGATTAAAAGATTAATCTCCAATAATCGATTGCTCATTGCCCTACCCCTGACATTAGTTAGTTTTGGATAAAACGTAGAAAGCTTCCCAAACTTTTGAAAGAAAGGGCATGTTCACCATCTATCACACGTTTTGGTTGCCATACTGTGGTTAGTAGTAGTAATAAAATCCTCCAACATTCAAGTCAGTAGGAGTAAAAAGTGCCTCTATGTAAGTGGTACTACATAATTCTCCTGTGCTCAAAAGCCCCATGGTTGGAGGTAGTAGATAGAAAAAGATAATATAAAAAAAATATAAAAGATAATATGTCTGCATATTCCTCCCTCTTCTCTGTTACAATAGGCATTGACATTCTCTGTTGAAGACTTAAATTTATAACTATAGCGGGACCTAAAACATCTTCAGTTTGCACATACAAATGTCTATTTGTCCATCTTAAAGTGACACTGCCAGATGACCTAAACTTGTCTGGTTTTATATAGTAATTGGGTTCTTTTTATTTTTGTGAAACATTTCCAACTTGTATTTGTAATCCTTCTGGGTAAATCCCAAACTGAAGTTTGTACAGAGAGGAGGGTAATACTGTGAATTTCTGTTCTGACACTTCTCTCCTCTTGTTCAGGGGCAGGCATAGTTACCTAAGGGACTCATTTTAGGTCCTCTAATCCAACTATTGACAAAATAAAAACGCTTTATCTCTGTAGATAGATAAATAGATGGTTGTTAGAGGAATTATTCAAATGTCCCCCACTAGGTAGGCAGGAGCTTAAAGAAGAGCTACACAACACCACTTGGGTGTTGCATGGTCTAGGTCTTTAAAATAGCAGGCTATTAGTGTATTAGTGTGATGGTCAGTAGGAAGAATGCCTTTTACATTACTGGCCAGTGATATCCAAAAATATCATTGGTGACACTTAAACTGACCCGAGGGGCACAAATTTGCTGAAAGAACCCTTAGCAACCTCTGGAGGACCCTAAGGTTCCAAGGAACCCTGGCTGAGAAACACCAGGCTGGAGTATTTATTGTGCAGGTCATATATATTTTATGATTAAAGACTAACTGAAATTCATTTTAAAATTTGCATTCCAGGTGCACGAAGACAAAAAAAAATACTAAAAAATAAAAAACAGCCAAAGAAAAAGAAAACTCTGTCCCTTTTCAGCCAGCATTTTACAGAGAATTGCCCTGGCGTTCTGCATGGAAGCAGAGGTATCTCTCTCTTTAGATCTGACCTGCCACCCTCTGATTCAGGACTCTTTCTTTAATTAGTAGGGAACTTTACTGATTGCAAAGCAGAGAGATCATTGCTTCCACCTAGAGATCAGGTGACCTTGCATGCTGGAAGAAGACTGGCTTTGCTATTCAGACTATGGCAGCTTTCTAAAATAAAAGTGATTGAACTCCGTACAAATCTAATGCACCGGATATGTATTTATATAATTTAAACTGAAGGGTTGGTTAAAAGCTTGCTCTGGTAAATACATCAAAGTCAGGACTATCAGGGGTAGATGGAAACTGTTTTTCATAAAAAACAATGTACAAGGTAGTGTATATAATATTTATGTAAATGAAATATTGGTCCTTTATATGACATTTTACTATAACATTTCTATTTTTATATAAATCTACAGTGACGATTTCCTGATAAATTGGGACATTATAGTTAGAAGAGCGGTCATAGCACTCTGATGGATGGGAGGAGTCAGTAACAATGTACCCGATAAATGATGGCGGGAAATGGTTCTGACTTCTCACGGTTTGGAAATAATCTTCAAGCCTCCTGCCCCAGTTTCCTTCTCAGCCAGGATTAAATAATACATGACAATGCAATAAAACGTCACAAAGTGCTCAGAGATAAGGTGGAGGGCGAGCCCGAGCTTTCTGCTTTATGTCAAGACTTCAGTGGGAATTATTTACAGTGTGGGTGAAATTAACCCTAAGAGAGGGCGTCTCAGCCAGGGTTCCTCCAGGGGTTTCTGGGGGTTCCTTGAACAACTAACAATTTGTGCTTCTCATGACACCCCGTAAGGGTGATATTCTTCCCAATGGCCAGCAATGTAAGAAACATTCTTCCCACGGACCACCATATTAATGTTCTGTTACCTAGGATATAGCAATTATATAGCCGGAAAGTTATTTTAAGTGGTCCCCTGTGTTAAAAAGTTTGAGAAACACTGCTCCAGGATATCTGGATGTCTGCTACCTCCACCAAAGCTAATGTTTCAGTCTACCCTAGTTACTGAATACCTTACTGTCCTATTTCCTTTAGTGATTTCAGTTATGAGAACTCCTGATTAGTCTACCCAGTCCAACCCAGCAGTCAACTTAAGGCCAAATGATAGTTTCACCCTGCTTCACTCTTTCCTACATATACAGATGGGCTTTCCATAATGTTTATTTTTATAATGTTAATTTTTATGATAAAGACACTTTTAATATGAGGTTGTGGGAGTAGCAGGGACACAAACTTTTGCTGAGAATTCTCACCACTGTGTGAGGGGCAGGGAAACCAGCTATTGTTGGGAAACTGAAACTTCAAAAGGTGAGTCTTCTCTTTGAGAGAGACACAAACAATCATGGGACATTCATCATTGTTGAAAAGGTTAAGACATATCCCAATGCAGGGAGATCACACTGTTGTGGAAGGAGTGGAGAATTAGTAAATGGGAAATCTTCCCACTGTGGGAGGGGCAGAGACACAAACTATTGTGGTGAAATCTAACCGTTGTGGGGGTCTTCAGGACACCAACTACTTTTAGGAAATCTCACCATTGCTGGAGGGGCAGAGACACAAACTACAGTAAGAAATCTCACCATTGTGGAAAGACAGAGATGCCAACTGCTTGGGAAAAACTCTTCAATGTGGAAGGGGCACAAACCCAAATTACTGGATGAAAATTTGTAAATTGGCTGATCCCTGTATAAAGGAATGATGTTAAAAAAAAATATATGGCACACAATCAATACATATTCATATCATATTATGGAAAAAACGCGTCGGGACACGATACTCAACTATTGAATTGTAAAGTTCTCATACGTCAGGAAATGTATATGTCTAGTACACTGGTCCCATCATATCCCCCTTTCAATACCGATTAGGGGATGGGACATCTTTTTTCCATAATATGATATGAATATGTATTGATTGTGTGTTATATGACTATGAATATGACCTACCATACAATATATCTTTTATAATTTGCCTACAAACCCGTTTTTTCTCGTCTTTATTTTTCACCGCTACATATTTCTGGGGTAGGCTTGCAAAATATTATCTAACCTCTTAAGGGCAGGTAGTTTCCATTTTCCTTCCTTCACTTACCAAAAAAAATATATGTTTATGTTATCATTTCCTCTTTTTAAACAATGCTCTGCTTTTCCAGGTGACCCAATTTTTCCTTGAAGTCAAGTGATAAATGCATTTCTGTTTCCCTTTTTCTCTTTTCAACTGCCGTTAATAACACGTTAGCCATGACCAAAATGTCTTGTTAAATGTCTAAAATTCCATCCTACAAAAGGATGAAGAAACATTGTTATAAACAAACAGACCATTCACTTAACCCTTTCCCAGCGTCTGACATTTGTAAATGTCACATAAAGTCAGTGACAGCCCGGGGTCTGGGGGTTGGCGGCCAAAAGACAATTCATTCAAATTGTCTTTGCGCAGTCACTTCGTACTCGGCTCCTCTGCTGCCGGCTTCTTATGCAAACGAACGCAATTCCCCTTAACAGACAGAAGAGCTAATGAAGTCTAAGCGGTCAGTACTAAGTGATGACCCTGGAAGTTTATAGGTCAAATGCGTAGATTTTTTAAAGTGATGCAGAAATTTGATATGTGCAATTACTGGCTGGTAGATGTGATAAATGACTACTAAGCATGCGTTTGCAGGATCACCATATAACAGTGTGCCATCTCTAAATGTTGGCAATTACATTTATATATGCTTTAGAGTTGCATCCAAACAGACCAAATAATAGGAACTATTTGCCATTTTTTTTAAATATAAATAAATAACTTAGGCACCTTTCATACTTGTGGTTGTGAACCATGGAGTAAGTCGCTCCTAAATATTATGCAAACTGCTGCTATGCTTCCAGGAGCGGAAAACCACACACTAATGTGTTTGCACGCATTGCCCTTGCATTTCCAATTCTTTCCCCAAAGCCACATATATACCGCATATGCAAAATAACAAAATATAACAATATACAATAATAATACAACAATAATACAAATATAACTTTTTTTTTGCTTTTTTTGCCCATACATTTTTAAGTCCCACCTGTATTCAATACACATTAAAGTTTTTTAAACAGGCCAACTATTACTGTTCTCTCATATATCTGCATGAACTGTAATTTCTTATCCAAAACCTTAAAACTTGTGTGGTTTCAATCTGTTCCCAAAGGCCATGTCATATGTGCATGGATCACTATGATATCTCCTGATAGTCTCTGTAAAGATGTTCCTTTGATACCAAGGCCAGGGCTCCTTTGCTGTCCTGTCATTAGTAATTGAGATTTGGCAGAGGTCAGGGTCAGCCAGGGAGCAATTTCATAGAGGGAAACTGAAGACTAATGATGTATTCAACCTTGGCTGGAGGCTGCCACGCTTCTACTCTTCATAGATAATATGGGGGGAGGCGTGATTTAGGTGTCTCCTTTCATTGAAGATTCTTTTTTCAACAGTGCTTATAGCTACAGAGGTTTGGGGTGGGGGTGGGGGGGGGCTATATGCTTCTTTTGCTTGTTCAGAATATGTAAATATTCTTCTGAATTCTTGAAGATAATATGTAAAGGTCCACAGCCTGTGTACCAACTTACTTTAAAGCATAGTCAATAAAATATTATATATATATATATATATATATATATATATATATATATATATATATATTACAAATAGCTTTAAACAAGTTGTCATTGACCTCCATAGCTGCATGTACAGTGGTGTAATTTATCCTCAAAGATTGTGATCCTCAAAGATCACTACTGAGGCTCTAAAGCCAGGTCCCAGTTCCTTTCTGAACAGGCAACAGAACTGCTCTTTGTATTTTTTAGAAAGCTGGCAGGCTCCAAATCCTTACTAGGAATGGAGTTGATAATTCATTGTATCTAAAGTGCTGTATATAGAACTCTAAGTTATTTATATCTTACACTTATGTCCCATCACAGTCCAACAATACTATTGTTATACATTTATATAACTCTGAGTTATGTGCAGTGCTGTATAGGGAACACTGAGCCATCCAGATTAGTCCATGCACCAGTGAAACTTAAACTCCAATCTTCAAAACAAGTTACCCATTATTATTATATACCTCTGACATATACTGTAGTGGTGTACAGAGAACACTGAGCCATTCATATCATTTGCTGCACCAGAGCATGTCCCCACCATTTAAATAATCTCTCACTTCTAAAGTTGGTCATACATTATGCAACATTTTTATCTGAATAAGCATCAGATTTTTTTAAAACTTTAAACGGAATGAAAAAAACTTTTCAAAATGAGGGCCTCTGAGTTTGTCAGCTGTCCAATTCTTTAGAATTTATGTTGAAATGAAAAACGCAGATTTTATTTCAAGTTGACAATAAACATGAACCATAGATCACCAATTTGAAAGCCTTGTTACTGCTTTTTCTTTTCTATAAGTGATGTGTTTTTTGACAACAAAGTGGTTCTATATAATGGATGAGAATAAAATAAAATAAAAATGAGAGCCGTGATATAAAATATGTATTTAATTTTTGTGTAACAAAATGAAAAGATTTCAAAACCAAACACTCGGCTCATCTGAACCGTAACAAGCGGAGGTTACTGAAATATTAACATCCATCTGTGACTATGATGGAGAGACAATGGGTTAATGCACAATCGTCCTCACCCCTTTCATCTCCTAACTTAACGCTCACACCGGTTAAGCGCTAATCATATGATAGAAGTGAGATGCTCGGCAAAACAAACAGCATACACGGCCATCATTGGGAAGATTAAAAGCCTAGGTGTCATTACATCTAAATTAAATATTGCTTCTCACAAGCCATGCCATCAGTGTAATGTTCCCCGAATTTAGAAAAAACATGTTAGAAACAACAACAATGAAACATCAACTGCAAACCTTAGAGC
Organism: Pyxicephalus adspersus; assembly: GCF_032062135.1. NCBI lineage: Eukaryota > Metazoa > Chordata > Amphibia > Anura > Pyxicephalidae > Pyxicephalus > Pyxicephalus adspersus. The sequence goes on from NC_092859.1 coordinate 22,884,466, forward strand.
TTCAACTGGTATATCTGGTTCTGCAGATTTTTATAAGGAAATAAGTAATGGGGTAATCTGCAGAATATATCAATATATCTCTATTAGATGTTGGTAGGATTGAGCAATGTTCTGCAGATCTCTAGTGTGGTCAGTGATGAAACAATCTGCAGAATATATCAATATGTATCTTTCAAGATGTAGATGGAATGGAGCAATGTTCTGCAGATTTCTATAATGGTAACTAATAGAATAATCTGCAGAATTTATCAATATATATCTGATAGACGTTGGTAAGATGGAGCAATGTTCTGCAGATTTCTATAA
>NC_092859.1:22885559-22929049 GCF_032062135.1 Pyxicephalus adspersus
TAGATGTTGGTAGGATGGAGCAATGTTCTGCAGATTTCTATAAGGGTAACTAATAGAATATTCTGCAGAATTTATCAATATATATCTGATAGACGTTGGTAGGATGGAGCAATGTTCTGCAGATCTCTAGTGTGGTCAGTGATGAAACAATCTGCAGAATATATCAATATGTATCTTTCAGGATGTGGATGGGATGGAGAAATGTTCTGCAGATTTATATAGCGGTCATTGATGGAATAATCTTCAGAATATATCAATATATATCCGTAATGCATAGGTAGGATGGATCAATGTCATACAGATCTCTAGTGAAGTCAGTGATAAAATAATCTGTTGAATATACATAACTTTCACCTGTCAGGAGGGAGCTATGGCATGCAGATCTCTGGAGAGGTCAGTGATAAAATAATCTGCATAATATATCAATATTTATCCACCAGATGGTAGATGAAGGTGAGCAATGTTCTGCAGACTTCCAGAGAGATCAGAAATTGAATAATCTGCAGAATATATCAATATGATCTACCAGGAGGGTGATAGAAAAGTGTTATTATAGAAAATCTTATATCAATATGTATATATAAGAAGGGAGAAGGGGTAGAGCAATGCTCTGCAGAGGGGGGTCAGTAATAGAATATGCAGAATATATTAATATGTATCTGTCAGGGTGTAAATGAGATGAAGAAATGTTTAACAGATCTCTAGAGAGGTTAGTGATAGAATAATCTGCAGAATAATTAATGTACAGCACTGCATATTATGTTGGCGCTATATAAATCCCGTTTATTAATAATAATAATAATAATAATAATAATAATATATCAATATGCATTTTTCAGGGTTTAGAAAGAATGGAGAAATGTTCTGCAGATCTCTACAGAGCTGAGTGATGGAATAATCGGCAGAGTATATTAATATCTAACGTGTTAACATATTTAACAAAGTGACACGGTATCTTTATTAAACATCCCCAGTTTAGCACTGCTGAAACATTGTCTTTCATTGTGACATATTACAAGGCTGCCATGCCTTGCATTTCTTTGTATGAGACTGAGCGGATGAGTAAAAGTCATGTACTACCCGAGGGTTTAAGTTAAAGAACATGAAAAGACAAAGGGTGCGATGACTGGGGGCCATGCCACATGACATAGAGACGACAAGATTTCTGCGCCCTTACAGCCAATGACGACCTCTACAGACAGCGAATCTTCCTTCCATATTGTGCTGTATTATATATTCACAAATATTGGTGAGAATGTGAAGGAAGGCATAAATTAGTATAGAGTACACCTCACTCCATCTATATAATACACTACGACAATAAATGAGTAATATATGCTGATAACAGCAATGTGTGACACCTCTGTCTCCCGGAATACAATATTTTTAAATTGTTGTTTGGCACATCATGTATGTACAGAAAACATCTGCATTGAAGCTGGGACACTGATCAGATAAACTAAGTTTATCACTAGAGATGAGCAAGCAAGATTTTTAAACTCGATCTCATGGCGAATTCGGCTGTTCACGCTTACCAAAATTGTAAGCGAGAATGGCGGATGTAAAATCGCCGATCAAGATTGAATTTTCCTTTAAAATTTTCCTTTTTTTCTAAAACAAAAAGTCCCGTGAGCTGTGCTGATCAATGAATGATTTTCCTTTCCTCAGTCAATCAGAGAGCACTAGAGGTTTTGAATGGGGAGACTTGGCCCCATTTAACCTCTAGTGCCGGGGCCGCACACTGACAGGAGGATTCCCAGGGCTGCATTCATTCATGCAGCCCTGGGAATCCTCCTGTGTGCGATCCCCGGGCACTAGAGGTTAATTGCCCTGTAGTGCCTGGGGATCACACACAGGAGAGTTTCCAGGGCTGCATGAATGAATGCAGCCCTGGGAACCCTCCTGTAACGATTTCCTGGAACTTCTGATGGGTCTGCAAAATCAGTTTGCCGAAATTTCACGAACCCATCGAAAGTTCTAGGAAATTTTCAGGAAAGTGCCAGAGGCATTCTCGCTCATCCCTATTTATCACCAACTGGATGCCTGATTTTAGTAGCATGACTTCAAGGTATAAAGATTCACTGGAGATGAATGTCAGCTTCCTTAGGATGGCAGGAGATACGTACCAGTGTATTGTGATAGTGTGGTCGAAGATGGATTGTTGAAAAAAAGTCCAATAACTTTATACTGTTTATATACCATTGATGTTAAGGATGATTCAATAATTTAAAATGAGGGAGGATAATTGAGAAGAGAAAAGAAGACGAAGAGAAAAGAAAAAAAGAGAAGTGAAGGGGAAGAAAGGGAAAGGAATAGAAAGATAAAGAGAGAACAAGGGGGGGAAGGAAGGGAAGAAGAAAGAGAAGAGAAGAAAAAAGAAGGTGAGGAAGCAGAAGATAAGGAGAAAAGGGAGGGAGAGGAGAAAAGAGAAGGAGGTACAAAAACGAAGAGTATAAAGAAGAGAAAGAAGAAAATAAAGTATAAAAATGGAAGAGGAAGAGGAAGGAAGGAGAAGAAAACAGAAAGAACAGAAAGAGGTGTGGAAAAAGAAAAAGGAAGAGTGGTGGACAGAAGAGAAGCAAAGAGAAAGATGAGATAGAGCAGGAGTTCTTAACCGGGGGTATGGGAACCAAATGCTGGGGGTATGGGACTCAATCTCTGGGTACGGGTATTAATTTTTATTTCATGTAATAATTTATACTTGGGTACATTAATCAATCTGAAATCAAAACGGAGAAATTGACTTGATGTGTCAGATGACATGCGAGTAGCTTTATCCATAACTGTACCCGATTCTATGCTTTGATTGCACAAAAGCAACAGCAAATATCTCATTAGATTAAAGTCTGTGTTATGTGGACGAGATATTAATAAAACTTGCACATTTAAGTTTGTTTTCTTCTTTTTTGTAATATTCAACTGTAAGAAGTAAAATGATTGGTTTATAATCTGAAACAGGTGAATCAAAGTTATATTGTAGCTGTTTGTATATTTGTATTTTTGTCATTTTTTAGTTTAGCTTTTTGTAAATATATATGATAAAGTTATCAATACTTATAATTTTATTTCATGTTCTCTTCCTAGTAGGAGAAATAGAAAAAGAGAGTGATAGATATGAAGGGGCACTGACAGCAGGAAATAAAGAGAGAGATTAAAAGACTGAAACAGGTGGAGAACAGGAGAGACGTCATATTCCAAGAAGAGAGACTCTTCCCATCAATAGAAAACAGTCAATATTGAATTTGGATGTACTCAAACATGATACAACTAGTTTACTTTCAAAGAATATTTAGTAACATGTCTGATCTATCCACAACCTATCAAAACCCCAAAAAACAGTCCTTTTATGTAATCAGAAATCAGATAGGAAGTAAAATTCTGCCATAATAAACCTAAGATGAGTTTGTACCCTTTTATAAGCCCTTCAGGTAAATTGTAGGGATTCAACAAAGAATCAAACCACTTGGTGTGTAAAAGCCTATACTCCTTCAGAGGTGAATCTCTCATTGATGGAATTATCACATCCCTGTGTTTTTTTAGAATCATTTAATTGGCTTAAATTGGTATTTTTTTCTCTGCAGCAAATACAATCTCGTGTACCCATGTATTAATCCTATCTGGACTTCCTCAGTTCTGGGTGCCATAAAGTTAAATCTGGAGGGATCTTCCTTTGATATTGTTTATGAAAAGTAGACCTGTATAAAAAAAGATGATTTCTTACAGATAATCGATATGTATAAATATACCCAAAATCCATGTAAAACTTGAAAATTACCTTTCTATCCTGGTGACTGTGTGTGAAGGAAGGAGTTTTTACCATCAGTGTAGGAGACTTTTTTTTTTACAATAAGAGCAATTTAGTTGTGATATACATTACCACATACGATAAAGATGACAGAATTAATGAATAACAAGTAGAAACGATTCTCCTACAACTAATATTAACAAACCCAATAAAGGATAAAACATGAATATCTAAAACTCGCAGATGGATCTGTTCCATTTTTGATGGGTCAGGCAGTAGTTTTTTTTTTCACTCCCTGCAAACCCAATTTGGACCATTTGCCCTGCATAGTTTTACATTCTATTTTACTTACTGTTGGGACTTTAACTATCTCCATTTTTTACCTTTATAACTATTATGTATCTGCAAAGAAAAGGATTATATCTGCAGAATAAAATAAATAAATAAATAAATAAATAGAGAGAAGAAAAGTTTGTATTACAAGAATAAGTGTGTGTCAGCCCTTAGTCACTACAAATAGGAATAAAAAAAATGAAAACCTTTTTTAAACTTCCTCTGTCTTAGAAATAAGAATGAAAGCTCGCCTCCTAGTGTCACAAAGCAGAATTACACTGTGCTAGATTTAGCTGTGCAGGACAAATATAGATCCTGGAACAAAGCTTCCCATGTACATTGTGCTGTGGAGGTGCACTCAATTCCTCCTCCAGGATGTGAAAACTTTTAGAGAAACAAAGCAGAGTCAAGTGTGCGTTTCCTGTTTACTAAACAAAGGTATCACTTAACTCCAAACTTTCTGCATTTATTATTGGCCAACACAATACAATATTGTATTACTAAATAAGCTGCTGTACTTATAGGTAAAAATATTAAAATTTTAAAATTAAAAAAGTAAATAAAAACATTTTTTTAAGAGGTCCATTAGTATGTACATGGCACGACGCGTCCTCGCACAACCCAGGAACATGAACCCCGCATCGAGTGATTTATTAATTCAATTAGCGTTTGTGTTTTCTCAGCTGTCGAAGAAACAAAGGCGCTCAGTATTTTATTTCTGTTGACTATTTATGAGTTTAAAAAAATACTTTTACTATTACAGTTTTTAAAGTAATGAAGATCGTTTGGCAAATCATAAACCGGCTGTGACTGATGGAACACAAACACAGGTAAAGCGTGGAATATATTCTTCATTAAAGCAGAAATTGGGGGGCATCTTACAAAAATAAATTACGGTGTACTTCATTTTGTTTTGAGTTAACTTAAATACCTTTGACATATTCTGCGGTGCTGTACAGAGAACACTGAGCCAGTCACATCAGTCTCGGCACCATAAGAGCTTACACTCTAATGCACCCCATACAGTCACACACTATTATTATAATACCATTTATAGCTTTGACATATTATGCAGTGTTGTACAAAGAACAATTAGACGTGTCACTGTCTGTGTCTGTATTTGTCATTTGCTATCCCTATATAATGTACAGCGCTGCGTAATATGTTGGCGCTATATAAATCCTATTTAATAATAATAAATATTAATAATAATTTCTTCCCCAAACCTTACAATCTAAAATCCCACCACAGTCACACACTGATATTATTATACATTTATATAGCTCTGATTTATACCATGGTGCTGTACAGAGAGCCACCGAGAACTAGTCACATCAGTCTCTGCACCTGCTGAGCTCACACTCTAATGCCTCACCACAGTCACACTATTAATATAATTCTTTTTATAGCTCTGACATGTTCTGCAGTTCTGTACAAAAGACACTGAGCTGCCAAGCTGGTCTTTTCCCCAAAGCATACAGCTTTGACATATACTGTAGTGCTGTACAGAAAACACTGAGCCCGTCACATCAGTTTCTGAACCAGAAGAGCTTACATTCTAATACCCCCCACCCCACAGTCACATAATATTATTATTACTGTAATTATAATAAATATTATTGGTTTGTATTATTATTATACATTCTTATACTCTGCTATATTCCACAGTGCTGTTCAAGGAACACTGAAAAAAGAGTCTGACGTGAAGCAGGCATATTAGCGTTTACACCAGAGAAGCTTACACTCAAATGTCCCACCACAGTCACACACTATTATTATTTTTATTTTATTACATCTATATAGCTCTGACATATACCGTAGTGCTGTACAGAGAACACTGAGCCAGTCACATCAATCTCCACACCAGAGGAGCTCACGTTCTACTATCCCCCAGCAGTCACACACAATTACCATTATATATTTATATAGCTCTGACATATTCCATGGTGCTGTACAGAGAACACTGAGCCAGTCATATCACATCGGTTTAAAGGACGGTGCACTCCCTTTAGTAGTTTCCCTTACGCATGCAAAGCTTTAATTTGAGTTTGCTGCCAATTAGCCCCTCCAAGCTGTCAATCACTGGAGGTGCTGGTGAAAAATCTGCTAATAAATTCATTGCAGTTCTCTATAAATAAACTCTAAGAAACGTCTGACCCCCCACCCCCCCCCCCCCCCCCCCCTAATTTCCCCCACCTACCCCCGGCCCATTCAGTACACATATCATACCACCTTTGTCTGACGGGGACCTGAAGGAAATTACGGCCCATTCATTCAGACACTTTTTAAACTGTTTTGGACTTCCCATTAATTTCTGTGTTTTTGTTCTATGTTCAGAATAATTCTTAATGTAGAACGATGGCTCTGAATATCTCGTATCTGCATCCCCAATCAGTTTGGAAGAAAGGGCCTTCACTGCAATTACAATAAAATGACATTTAATGAGGCTGCAAATCTTTTCAATGTCTCGTGTGATGATTCATTTTATTTTTATTAACCTGAAAATTAATTGTGATGTATCGCTCAACGCTTGGTCCTCTATACTGAACTATACAATATGTGTTAAGAGGACCTGTCTATCACTTTACAACTCTCTATGAATAAATCAATGATAGGTCACCATATCTAGAAACATAAAAATAAAAAACCTATTTAAACCTCAGTCCAGTGACTTTGCCTAGGCTGAAATGATGTCACCAGTCTGCTGCAGGCAGCATAATACATATCCTCAGTCTCCTCTGGCCCAATGATTAGACTCCATATTGCAACTTTGTAGTAAGTCCCAAGGTGAAAAGATACACCTAAAACAACCAGGAACTGCACAGATATCAGGATTTACATGATGGTGTAATATTTAAGATACCATCATAGCCCAGGAAGTAGAAGGTGTATGATCCAGAGAAAAGCTTTGTTCAGGCCAGTACAAGATCTCTATAAGTAGTAATACATTTATGGAATTTAACACGGCATTAAAAAATAAATCTAATTGTGTGTCCACTTCAAGGTAAATATTTTATTCTGCACATATAAATGATATAATTGTGGATAAACATATCTCTTAGATTGCAAGCTCTTCTGGGCAGGGTCTTCTCCTCCTGTCTGTATCTGCCTGTCATTTGTAACTTTTATTTAATATAAAGCGCTGTGTAATATGTTGGTGCTTCATAAATACTGTAAATAATAATATTTAATAATAATTAGTTTATTATATTTTCAGGCTCTGCTTCCTCAGCTGCACATAAATCATTTCTTGTAATAAAAATGAATTAAACCATTGTACTTTCTATGTAACTATTGCTGATCAGGTGCAGAAAATAGGGAGATATATACTCATGTATATATATATATACATGAGTATATACAATACAAATAGGGAGATATATACTCATGTAACACATAAAAAAGAAATACAGCAAGTGAACAAAATTATAAAAAAGTTAAACTCTGTAATAACAATAAGTTTGCACACGCAGTTACACGTGTGGGCCTGGCATTTGTACAAGGAGGGCGGAGGTGCACTGGAAATGCATCTCCTTTTTTTTTTTTTAGGATTTATTTTTATTTAATTTTAAACAATTTTAGGCCAAAAATGAACAAACACCCTCAAAATTTTGCAAATGCCTTAAACGCTGGCACGGGGCTTTAGTTGCCGCCTTATGCACATGGAGGGAGTTTTAGATTCTTTTCCTTCAAGGTGCCTAAAAATAACACAATTGAGCTTTTTTTGCCAGTTCTCCGTGGCACAACCTGCACACCGTGTTCAGCCAATTTTGAGAATGAAAATGGAAAAGTCGGGGAGGGCCAGACAATACCTCTGCATTGTATTCCATGACTTCACTCCAGGACCACCCAGACCTGACCAGGAGGACAATTTCATGTGCCCTGTAAACTGGACTCCGGCCACTAATAGCTTCCACATGGGAGGCTGGCATCCACGTGGTAGTGTTTGGAGGCCTCCGCTGACACCAGGCAGTTTTATAATGGTGACCCCGGGAGCCTCGTGTAAATTTAGAGAGCTGTGGAGCTCTTGGTTGGATGTGTAACTGAAGATGCCTGTGAATGTCCTCGACATTCCTCCCTCCGTCCTATTCTTTCCCCACATTCCCCCGGCAGGATTCTCAGCTATTCCGCTGACACATTAAGAAACTAATTTTCATGACCCCAGAAATTCTTGTCCGTTGTTGTCACAGATTGTCTTCTCGGTGCTTGCTTGGTGTATTGTGTTTCACAGGCCCGCGTTGTCCAGCGCAAGTGTTCGGCTAATGAGCTGGACTCTCGGTCTTCTTGGGAAAACTTTTAGGAATGTTATCGACATGTCCTGTAATATTTCTTATGGGATTAGCTGGCTGCAGGGTGACCCTGTACAGGAGATGCCGCACTTCCATCATTTATTATTAATTACTGAGAGATCTGCAACAACTGTGACCCTGAGACCAATGTACAGATCACCATGTTACCAGTCTGACACGCTATAGCTGGTTAAGGCAAATCTAACTATATAAGTCATAGCTGTCTAGGAATTTGTAATTCTGTTTGGCTATTTGTGTGATTCCGGCACTCCTGCCAGATCGGCGACCTGATTTTTTGCTTCTTTAGTTAAGCCATACAACCTGGTAACTGACAGCTGCATTCAACAGAAGATTATTGTCCTGGGCCTAAATCTAGCATCGGCACAGCAGTCCCTTGCTGGATTACTAAGGTTAGGTTCACACCTGCGGTGAGGTTGCTGCACGTTTACCGCTTCCTTATTCCAGGAACCGCTGCCTCCATGGTAGCGTCTCCTTGTGGCAGCTCCATAGGAAATGAATAGGGGCTGTCAAATGTGCAGATACTGGTTCTTTGAGAACCGGGGCTGTCATGCGAAAGTTGGAGCAGCTGGGAGCTGCGTAGGATTATGTGAATCAGAGGCAAATGTGAACCTGTACCAAGTGACAGACCGCAATTAAATGCATCCCCTAAAAAACAGAGGAAACACCCCCTATAACCTCCCCACCCACCTCATACCAGCGCTAGTTTATTCCTACTGATCTTGGAAACAGTCACTATTATTTCCAGAGACTATTCCTGAATGATTGTACAAGTTTTTGGTATAAAAGTGTTCAGTATATATATGTTGCCTAATTGAGTTTACAATATATATATATATATATATATATATATATATATTAGATTGTAAACTCTTTGGGGCAGGGCCCTCACCACCTCCTGTGTCACTGCAGGTGGGTCCAGTGTATGCGGGTTTGTCATCTGCAAGCTCTATATATTGTACTGCGCTACATAACATGTTGATAGATAAAATGTTAATATGAATATATATAATCATATAATCTACAAAGTCACCTTTTTGGTCATTCTGGGACTTTTGGTTCTCCTGCGGCTGAGAAGTATTCTGTGTCTTTCAGTAAAGTGAACCCTTATGTAAGCACGCAGATGGGAGTCTGTACAACAATCCCTTTTTCTTCTTATTTTTGCACAAGTTTGGCCTATGTGATATAATTAGACTCCCCGGGGGAAATGTCAAGATTGCCATGACGTGGCTGACACAGACGGGGAATTGAAATCTTGTTCTATCCACCAAAACAAATATATATACAGACCCCCCATTGTCTCCCCTATGAATAACACAAAATCAGTCAGATCCGTCTCCTCCATTACTGGGGCTCTCACAATGGAGCTGTGACAAGAATTCATTCAGCTCTCTTATGATCGCTACAGCTAAAAAGAAGAACCATAGTCTGCTTGTAATTTTTTTTTTTTTTTTAGTTATGGCAATGAATCCGGATGATCGGTTTTCAGCTGGTAGTTAGGTGACGGCCATTATTATTTTAGCATCAATAAATAATAATTTTCTAACTTCACTTTTCAAGGTTAGGAATGGAGATTATAAGTTATAAACCAAATGTGATCACTTTACTCTCATCTATTCTTTAGTATAGTAACGTCATTTAAAAATATATTTTCATTAGTTATTAATCTGGATCCAATAAAATAATTCTTGGTGATCCTGCTATGATGTTTATTATTATTACTATAATTACTTTCTGATATAGGGTGATGACAACTCTTTATCCCTGTCTACCATTTGTGACACACAGTATACAAACATAATCCATTATCAAAAAAACTCCTACAAAAAGCCATGCAGTCATTGCTCATTGCTGCAAAAAAGCTGTGAGATAGAATTATATTTAAAAAATGTTGTTTATGGTACCCAGGCCACAGAACAAACAAATGTCACCCAATTAAAGTTTTTATCTACTATAGGCTATAGTCAGGAATAAGGTCAGGGGATAACTAGGAGAAGTTGGGCAAGGTCAGTTGAAAAAAATGTACAGGATGTATATATATATATATATATATATATATATATATATATATATACATACCCCTGTCACATAACCCTCTATGTGGCTGCTTCTGGTGGGGGACCTGGTGATCACATGGTGCACCCAAGTCTACCAAATACTACTGCATTATGATGTCATAATGTTCTTAAATGGGCCCTCGTGACAGCCAATGGGAAGCTCCCACATTACCAGAAAGAAAAGTGAGTAAAGGAAGGACGATCAATACTGCAATCCAAAATAAAAGAATAAAATAAACTAACCAGGAACCAGACAGTCATGTGATCAATATTTCATAATTTATTAAATTAAATGTCATCGAGCAAGGAGGTTTGGAGTAATGGATGTCTGCAGTGGTTTTCCTGAAAATTAGCTTGAACTGCTTCATTGAAAATAAAATCTGCTACAAAACTTGATAATTCAATCTGAAATGAGTTAAATGACTCCTTCCCCTCTGCCTGCTTCATTCAAAGATCTATGTAGATTCAATCAGAGAGTGAATGTCTGAAGGCAAACAGTTATGGATATATTGGTTGTGATTTACTAAAGGAATTTAGAATGTTTACCCGCTAAGGTGAATTATCACCTTGCAAGGGATAATTTACTTAGGGAATATGGTGATTGTTCACTTTGCAAAGAATACTCAATCGCATACAATAGGATTTTTCCTTGCTTAAGGTTGAAGGCAGCAGAACTTCATCTCATTTACTAATCTATGTGAATTATCCCTTGCAAAGGAGTAATTCACTATACTATGTGGACAGCCAATATTCCTTTAGTAAATCTAATTCTTTGTCTAAGCCCTAGGTGTATGAGTCAAGCCTGACTGAATCAGAGTGTAAATGGGATTGTTGTATTAGACTAGGTACACACATGCAATGGCTCTTTAGATCTTGAATTATTAGACCAGAATCTTGCATGTGTACAGGGCTCGTCGTCCATCTTCTGAACGACTGTCCTGGCAGATCCATGGACGATGGACGAGAGCGCAGTGGGGTGCCGCTCTGACGTTTTCCTCCTCCCCTCTCCATAGAGCAGAAAGGTGCTGTATGTACAACACTTGTTCATGCATTGTGCAGTCGTTGTAAAGGATCGTGAAAGATCCATTCCAACGACAATTATTGCACGTGTGTACATAGCCTTAGACAATATCAAACAAGTCTTATGGGACAAAAGTCTGCTGAATATAGGCTGGATGGTGTTAGATGGCCTGACCACTATAATATGACAATGGAAAAAAAAGGCCGCCCGTTAAGAGGTGACACATCTACTGACACCAAATGCTCGCTGACACTTTGCTGCATTCATAAGGCAAAGGAGCCCCTCAGTAGAAGCCCCATCCAATATGAGGACCTGAAATAATCTGCAGGATTGATAACTATATCTGTTTCATAAAGGTCACCTCTGTGCCATAGGGCTGTCTGCATTGTCTAATTAATTCAAATCTGTTTAAGTGAAACGCAAGGACCAATCTCCATTTGTGTCAGATCAGATCTGTTCTGGGTAATGACTGCCCCTCTCTCTTCTTCTTCACACTTCTTTCTTTTTTGGTCTGATCATTTCCCTGCCTTTTCTAATTACAATTATTCTCTATCACAAAGACTTCTCTCTAACTCCATATACTGTACACTCATCTCTACTGGTTTAACATCCTTCCTTCCTTCTTTCTTTCCTCTTTTCTTCCATTCACTTTTTACTCCTTCCTTTCTCTCTGTAACCCTATAGAGTGGACAATATTTTACTCTTCCTTTCTTCTTTCCTTGTTTTCCTTTCTTTTTTCTTTTCTTTTCTTTTCCTTTCATTTTCCTTTTCCTTTCCTCTTTCCTTTCCTTAGCTTTTTTTCTATCCTCTTTCCTTTCCCTTTTCTTTCGTTTCATTTCCTTTCCTCTTTCCTTTCATTTCTTCATTCCCTCAACAATCTTAAACTTATCCTAAACACACCCTAAACTCTTTAATTGTTGAATTTCCTTTCTTTGTTTTTCTTTTTCTTTCTTTCTTTCTTTCTTTCTTTCTTTCTTTCTTTCTTTCTTTCTTTCTTTCTTTCTTTCTTTCTTTCTTCTCTCTTTATCTCCCTATTGTTTTCTCTCTCTCTATTTCTTTTCCCTTTGGTTCTCTCTCCTTTTCCCACATTGCTAGGCAATCATTTGCTTTAATATCTAATCTCTTATCCAAATAAAGTGGTTTCGTTCCCCGAATCATATTATCAAACATTCCTCCATGTTGCTACTTTTCCGCAGCATTCCAATGTTTGTTCATTTACGTCTTCTTCACCCATTCTGACTTATTTTCTGGGATTGTCTTATTCCAATAGACTCCTCTGCATGTCTGCAATGTATATTCAATCTTTCCTGCCGATTCCTTATTTCTTACCAGTCCAGATTCCATTACTGTGTACAGAAGAGGCATCTCCCCCATTATTATACCTGTGATATGCCCTCTTTCTGTCCTTTGGCTAATGTATATTTGAGCGGAATAATGCACAGTGAAATCACTTTAAATCAAATTGTGCCCGCAGTGGCGCACGTACATATATGCTAAGTGATTTTTACAGTGTTTGAGTTAAAGGGTCGCGGGGCTAATAATATTGACATTTAATGTTTCGAGTCACACTGAAGCTCCTGATTGGTATTGGTTATGATGTCTCCAAGTGTCTTTTCTGTGAAGTACACAGGATTAATTGCGTGGGTCGGAGCAAGATTCCTAATCTGGATGTCATTCACAGTCGCTCCAGCCGTCGCTGGGAGACGGCGATGGGATTGAGCAAAAAGGTCGTGAGGTTCTCGCCATCCAAGCAAAATTACACATTTTAGCTTATAGTAGCCTAATGTATGCCCGGTGACCATAGCTCCTCCAATTAACTCCTTTAACAAGAGAAGTGCACGTATTATCCTGGAGTGGGACTTTTAAGGCAGGCCCCCTAATTGCCATTCGCTCTGTGCACCACTATTACAATACACTGAAGTGCGCTGGAAGCCCACCACTGCTGCATTATAGAATTCGAGTCCATTAAGCCATATTGCCAGTCACAATTGTCCAGAGAGAAATTGCTATAATAAAACGTTTATTGTTTGCAGAGTGCACATTCTGCAGCTATGATGTATTCCCCGTAATGGCTTATGGATTACATAAAGCCCTCTAAATTGTACCGTATATCAGAAGGAGGAGGAGCTCCGCGGGGCTGTTCGCTGGTTGCGTGGAGACGCCACAATAATAGGGCACTCTCCCTTTTCACCGCGGACCGTATCGCCATTAACCTACTAAGGATTAATTCATCCTTGTCGTCTTAAGTACTCTAAAGAAGTTTGAAAAGCCGGGCGCGTTTAGGATGATTTTTGTGCACGCTGTATGCAGTTATCAATCCAACGTTTAATAAAAAAAAATTCTTTGGGTTTTAGGTACAATGTGAACACATAATAGTATAATACAGATTCTGTAAAGTGAATAGATTGACTTCATCTAACACTGGGACTTCAGGTAGACACAAATCATTTTGTTATACAAAAATTAATAAAAAAATCTGTCAATAAATTTGATTATATTGATTACACTCCAAGGACTCTGTTTATAAAACAGTGAATCTAACATTCCCTTAAACCATGGGTCAGCAACCTTTACTATGAAAAGAGCCATTTTGCCTCCTCTTCCACTAAAGAAAAATAGTCCGGAGCCGCAAAACATAACACAGTTTATAAACTTTTAAAAGTTTTAATATTTTTTTAATTTTACCTGTTACAACAAGTGTTGGTAGATTTTTTTCATTAGAACACCGCATAGGGAATCCCCCTCCTCCGCAGTGTCTTGGGAGGAAGGGGATCCCCCATAAGAGATCTCCCCGCGGCAGCCGAAGGGAGCCACAACAAGGAGGCTGAAGAGCTGCATGCGGCTCCGGAGCCGCAGGTTGCAGACCCCTGCCTTAAACATTTCCTGGTGGGAATCAATTACTGCCATTGAAACACATGGACCTTCAAGATTCCCATGAGGGAAGTGTATCTTTGTTAGTGGATCTTTAAGAGATAGTACAGTCCGTTTAATATCAGTATTATTATTATTATTATTATGAATAATAATAATAATAAACCGTTTATTAAATAGGGGTTGCAAATGACAGACAGATACAAACAATTACACAGGAGGAGGAGAGGACCCTGCCCAAAAGAGTTTAAAATCTCAGTAGATTGTTTCATATATAGTCATTAAAAAACTGATTGAAGTGCTGTAAATTTATGTATTTTGCATGCATTTACATGTCAAATAAACTTTCTTTTTTTTTACAGCTTTTTCTGTTTTAAAACATTTCTTCATTTCTTAAACTGGTTTCAAAATTGGCAGGGAGTTCTGTTTTATACCACCAACATATGACTGCTGTAGAACAAACCACCAGAATTGTGTCCCCGTTGACATCAATGGTAATTGATTTTAAAACATTCAGAATCAAGAATTATTTTTGACCATTTCTGTTCAGATTGTTATAGCACTGATCTCAGGAACATTCTAGCAACATTAGCTAGTAATAGGGCTAAGGGTAGTTTTGGGTTAGATTTTGGATTAGGGTTGGATTGTTTACCAAAAAATCCTTTAACCTTGACTGTGACAAGGTAGAGCCCCCCCATTCAGTGCCCCCCCCCACTCCTTGATCCAATAAAACACTACACAATACATGGGTTAAATCATGGGTTAACTTTAATCACAGTAAAATATTCATAAATAACCATAAATAACAATATAAAACAGATCAACAAAATAATTAACCATAAATAACAATATGCATACATTAATTAACTCCTTTAATTTACCCTTGACTAATTCAAACACTCCCCTGATTACTGGTCCTCGAAGGCCCCCACTACATCCCCCCCATACTATTAGGTCCGCACCACCGTGATATATATGCTCCCAGCCTCAACCACCAGCTCGGGAATGATACCATCAGCAGTCACAGCTATTTTCCAACCAAAACAATTGAGCCTTCCCTTAACCACAACAATTCCAGAGACTCTCATACTGTAGATGGGTCTCTCACCCCCACTGAAAAGATAAAGACCAAAAACATCCCTCGAGGACCTCACTGCCATTGCACCACAAGTGCAACACCTTGCCTTTGTGCGCCCTGCCAAACCCGAACCCCCCTCAGAATCCCGTCCTGCAAGCCCAAACACCACAGATCCATGCCCACATCCAACAAATGAACCCCATCCTTGTCCAAGTACAAACCGAAATCCACCTCCAATTCTTTGTGCCTCACCACCACATTGCGAGCCACAAAACCCCCCACTGACTTGTTCAGCCTAATTCTGGCCTTGTTCAACCTAGCCACCGACCTTGCCCCTCGCCATTGGGTCCTGGCCATCACATCTGACCAAACCACAACACCCGGCAACATGTGCGCAACCGCAACACATCCCACTTAATATCCTTCACCAACTCCTGCACTGGCCTTTTCCCAAATCATTCCCCCCATATGCAACACAACGACATTTGGGCTCCTATCCCAACTCAGGTACCTCTGTATCTCAGCAAGCACCCTGCTCCATTGCATGCCGGGCACCCTGATTTACCCAATTTACAGCTTCTGACCGCGGGATGCCCAACTGCATACCGTCAGGCCTTAACGCAGCTCACCTAGCTCCTTGGCTTACATAAAAATGCCAAATGATCCACACTAGACACTGTGAACCACCTAAAATGAAGTAACAAAAAACACTTAACACACATTCAAAAACTACTCCCAGTGCCCCAACAAACCCCCCCCCAAAGCCAAATGTGGACACACATACAAACGAAACCGATGAGATTCCCAATGCCCAATGCGCTGAATAACCCCCAGGTCTGCACACCGACTGACTAACTCCCCAATCCTAAATGCCCCCAAAAAGGCTAGAACAAAAGTCACCCTAAACAACAAAACCTCATACCTCGATCTACAAATTCCATCTAACCTGCGTACCACCGCCACTATTATTGGGAACGACACCAGCCGCCTCCCATCTGCCACCCTCTTCCCTTTTCTAAAACCCTTCACCGCCTGTCTAACCAGAAACTCCTTTCTCAAATCCCTAAGTCCCATTAATATGAACAAAAACGCCAAACCCGCCAATTTCCTATTGAACACTGCCACGGACCCCCCCCCCCCCCCCTCAAAACCCCCATTATCTCATCCTCCAATCCTAGCCCCCCACCCCCACATTCCTCAGAAAACTGCCTCCATTCCTTCTACACTGCTGAATAAGCCAGCCACGTAGCCGGACCCACAGAACACCGTATCATACCCGTTACGATTCCAGGGGAATTCTCCAGAGTTCCTAAGGGGACGGGACACCCCAACTCTCCACCAACGGGACAAACTGCCGGAACCGTTCCCACTGAAACCGAGACAAAGCATCGGCAATTGTGTTAACAGTTCCCGGAATATATGCACAGCACACACAGCAATGTTCCAACGCAAGCAAATAAAAACCAATTGTTGAAACAACCTATCACAAACTATCACTCCTAAACTATCACAACACATGCAAATCGTCCTATTAGCCAACTCCTTACCCCATAACTCCAGCGCCATCACAATGGGAAACAGTTCCAAATCTGCCAAATTCGCCACCAGACCCACCTCCTTCCAAGACACCGGCAATGCTTCCGCACTCCACCTGCCCTACCAAAAAGCACCATAAATCGACTATCCTGCCACATCGGTGAACAATTCGAATTCCACATTGGACATCGGACCCTCCATCCAAACCGACCCCCCATTGTACTCCTCCAAAAATTTCTTCCAAACCCCCAAATCCTCCCTAAGCCCCTTATTTGGCTTATAAAGTGCCCCAGGTAACTCACCCCAAATGTAGCAGCGGCCAGTCCCCTCGCGAAAACACGTCCCATGGGCATAATCCGGCAGGTGAAATTCAACTTACCCAAGAGCAATTGGAGTTCCTTCAGGGTAATCTTCCGATGGTCACAGGCATTAACTACCGCCCTCCTAAGATCCTCCAACTTATCCGCCGGCAGCCCGCACTGCCAGGGTATTGATAGTTATGCCCAAGAAAACCAATTCCGTCGCCGGCCCCTCTGATTTGTCCTTTGCTAAGGGAACCCCAAATTTCTCCTCCAAAATGTCAAAAGTTGCCACCAAATCCCTACACACAGCCTTGCCAGGCGGCCCAGTAAATAAAAAGTCATCTAAGTAGTGAATGACTAAAGCCACCCTAGCCACCTCACACACCGTTCAATCTAAAAACGTACTGAACGTTTCAATTAAAGCACAGGACAAGGAATTGGCAAACAGCGATCCACATAAAAGACACTTTCCCAAGTGCACCCTAGGATTCTCTGACTATCCAGATGCACTGGCAGTAATCTGAAGGCCACCTCAATTTCCGCCTTAGCCAACAGGGTGCCCCCCCTGTACCTCCGAGACCATTTCAGAGCGCTAAACGACGTGTAGAAAACCGAACAAAGCGGCGAGTCAATTGCCTCTCCCACCGAGGGCCCAGCTGGAAAGGACAAATGATGAATGAGTCTGCTCCTTCTTGGGCACAACCCCCAATGAAGAGACAACCAAATCCCCAACTGGCGGGTCAAAAAATGGGCCCCCAATCCGGCCCAGCCCCACGTCCTTACTCAACTTTTTCATTACCACCGAAGGGTGCAGTCTGGTAGACTTAAAATTCCTTGCCAAAGGAGGAGGCCCCTTTAGGGAGCAAGGAACCCGAAAACATGCAGAAAAACTGTCCTCCAAAAGCTTTGCCGCTGCCCTGTCAAGATACTTACTTAGAAATGGCAGCATTGGCCCTACCTTCACTGGCGTCATCCCTTTTTCAAAGGGAAATCTAGACCCTTTCCCCCGCCGAATCTAAAACAGCGGACCGCTCCATGCATACCCCCACACCTGACTGGAGTCATCAGCTTCATCCAAAGCCCAATGTCCTTATGATCCCACCAGATAGAAGGACGAAAGGCCTTACGCTGTCAAAAATATGTCTAATACATATACTCTATGCACTTTGCTAGATGCGCCCAGATAACAAAACAGGGCCGGGCAATGCCCTGGTTTCATTTCCCCCAGCACACTGGCAAATATTGCAAACGCCTGCAACCAATTTGCAAACATGTGCAGGATCACCCGGTGCCACCGCAACTTTTCCTCTTTCCTCCACTCACCTTGAGACCTATCCAGATTAAACCTCTCCAGCGGCAATAATGCAAAAAGGTCCACAAACTCACCTTTCCATATTTATTGCCTCGTATCTTGTCGCAAGTGCGCTCCCAAAGGCCCTTCAAAACACACATAAGCCTCGCCTTTAGCTACATCCCCTGAGTTGCCCTGCGGTGCCAAGCCCGGGGGACCCCCCCGCCGTACCACGCCCCACATCCACTGATTCCAACTGCAGCCCCACCGCAACCCCCCTGCCTTGTCCCCTGCCCCCACCCCCAACTCCACCCCCTGTGCCCCCTCCCCTCCTGCACCCACAGGGACCCCCAAAACAACCAGACCCCCGCTCCCAAGCAACCAAGCCCCCACCCCTACCACCCACAACGCATGCCTCTGCTTCACCCCTAGCAACACCTCCTGCAAAACCTCAAGTACATCCTGCACCTCCCCAACACCCCCAGACCCTATCCCACCTACCACTCCCTTCAACCCCCCTACCCCTACACCAACATCCCCCTGGCCTTGCAGGCTAACTAAACCGCGGGCTGTTTTAACTCCCCCCAGGCCGTACCCGAAACCCCATGGCTCACCAGCCTCCAGTTCACTTTCTAACAGGTCCTCTTCTGGTGACGCCCCAGGCACATTCGGTACCCTGGCCGCACCACTCTCCAGGCTTGTATCTTCAAGAGCCCCTTCGTCCTCCTGCCTAGCCAACACCAGCAGGGAGCCTTCCACCTCTTCACACAGCCAGGCTGCGCTGAGCACACTGGATATAGTGTTGCAGCTTGCCTCATCTGAAAAATGCCAGCCTGCTCCTTCTTCCGCCGAGATTCAGCTTCAGCTTGCGGGGCCCCCCCCCATCCACGTGCCCGCACACGCCCGCATCTCCACTCCAGTGCCCTGGGGGCACAGATGATACAGACCTCAACAGGCAGGAAGGGGTAGGCCGACATCGGTGCCACCCCCTTCCCACCCTAGGACTCCGCCGTGGTGGAGGATTCCTCCCAGCCGTCCCAGCAGCAGCTTGCAGATACACTATAATGGAAATTCTGACATTCTATTGCGTTAAAACACGTTTGTACACTCTTGTAATTGTTATAAAAGACGAACATTGAAACTTGTATCATTATGAGAAAATTTGTTATTATTTCAAATGTTTTAGAGAGGCATTAAATAAGTTTCTGATTCTCCCTGAACATTATAAAATATAAGACATATGTTTTATGGGACCATATGTTTTCCAGATGCTACATGCAACGTCCAAGAATGGTTAACCGCATCAACCACTTACCAAAAGAAATTAATTCCACTTAACCTATGTAATAAAACAAATGCAGCATTTAAGAATACAAGCTGGTTAGTGCCTGTTACATCTACTGGGTGCCTAGCAGTTGCCAGTCACTCAGGAGTAGCTACCAGTCATCCAAGAACCATAGCCACTTCAGTTTTCAATCACTAGTCTGACCATACCCAGAGGAGAGGCTATTATAGGGGTTATCAGAATCATCATTGATAACCCTCCAACTCAATGGTACTAAGCACCAGACACCCACCAGACACACTCCTAGATGTTGTGCTTGACGTTCCCTCCACATAGCCTCAGAAGCAGTCACCATATGAAGGAAATGATGAAGACCCTCCAAGGCAGCCTTTTTCAAGCTTTTTTAAACATGAGGAACCACATTTTTAGGCCGCGGGAAACCTCCAGTAGAATCAATTTTTTGGGGTCAATCTTTAGAGACTACTAAAAACATAATTAAAAGCATGCAGCTGGTTCTTTCAAATATTATTGGCTCCAGATCTTTGCAGGCATCTTTCAGTGAAAGGTCAATTAGGCACAGTTGAAGGAACCCCTAACAACCTCTGAAGGAATCCTGGAGTTTACCGAAACCCTGGTTGAGAATTTCCACTCTGGTTAAGAATCGCTTTTAGCACAAAGAGAAGTTTTACATTTCTGTACAAGGTAAGTAAAAACAAAAAGATGGTATGTATATACATGAGGATAGGGGGGCATTGAAAAAATAAAATTATATTACTATAGGGGGCGTTTAAGAATGCAACCTTAGCACCCCTGGAGAATACTCTGGAAATGCTGGCTGAACATCTAAAAAATGCTTGAGTTTGTGATAAACACTAAATAAAATTTGGAAATGGAAGTGGTGTTTATAAGGTCTGAGAATTATCTGCACCTTAATGTCACTTGTGTACTTTTGTTCAATCGATAAAGCTTTAACACCGTGAGTGGCTATCCCAGGCGTCCAACCTGTTCTGTTTTATTTGCCTAAATAAGTCATTTTTCAGCATCAAGTTAAGAGTGGTGGGATCAATATGGATGTGTGCGTAATTGAAAAGCAGTGGGTGATGAGGCGGCCAGGTCTGCGGGATAATAGACGGCAAGATGAAACAGGGAAGGGAGGTGGCGGGAGCGGGAAGATTAAAGATGTGATCTCAATTAAACGCCCAGTGATACACGCATTATATTAAAATGTCTTCTCTTCTTCTGTGTTCTCTTCCTTTGGTTAACATTTTTCTCTTACAGAAAATGAGAAAATGAAAGAATGGAAGGCCGTGTGTGAAAATAATGAAATTGCCCCCATGCCGAGTGCTACCCACTAATTTCATTCCCGCACTGCAAGCACCCTGCCAAATACGAGCATACTTGTGTTTAATCAGGACTGCGATAAATAGAGATCTATCAATCTATCTATCTATCTATCTATCTATCTATCTATCTATCTATCTGTCTATCTATTTATACCTATCTATCTCTTATCATAAATCATTCTATCTTTTTTTCTTTCTTTCTGACCATGCCATTACATACACAGATGGGAAAATATCTCTTAGGAAAACAGTCATTCTAATAAACTCTGTGAAGGTCACATAATGCCTGTTTAGGTGTCCAGTTCTCACATTTGTTCAATAATAATACAATGGGATGGAACAGGGTCGAAGTACACTGTGCAGGCTCATGTGGCGTTCCTCACCGTTGGTCCGATTGTCCATCACTTTATATTTGTGTTGTGACTCACTGACCAGCATTGTTCGGTTTCCATTGTCCAAGGCCTAGGGGCAGATTAATGGTCCATATTGTTTGTCTCTAGGTATTTCTAACAATTATACTTATGAAAAGAATACAAAGACAGCAAACACGGCTGATTGCTCTGGACTATTCCCAGTGAATTGTGGGAATATGTTTAAAATACTGTTTTTATGTTTACAGAATGAAGGAACCAGTTTAAGTAATCACATGGCAATTGTACATTGTCTGTGTTCAGGTTGATGTTACAATGTAACATGACAGTGATGCCGGGGTAAACATGTTCCAGCTTTTGTACCTAACTGCTAGGTCAAGAGGAAGGTTATGCCAAATTCACTATTCAGATTGGACATTTCAGTGACATTTTTGCCATAACTGTTTAATACATTAGAATCAATGAGAAAAGTTAAAGTAAAGAAGACTTATACGATGGCAGCTGTGCCCAAAAAAGACAATAAGGGGACAAAGAACTAGTCACCTATATTGCCCATGATCCTACAGTAGCTAATCATTTACACATTACCGCACCTTTCATGCGCAGTGCCATCTTTGTAGAGGCATGGATTTGCTTCCTCATATGAAAGCTACTCCACTGATGGCTGGTGGGATATTATTAGAGGTAGAGAAAGAAAATAAAAAGAATGGATAAAAGAGAGGCAGGGAGATCTTTGCACTGCAGGTCCTCATGTACAGATTCCCCTCCAGCAAGGGAAGCAGAGTGATCTGTACAGCAAAAAATCACCACTAAATCTTAATCCATATCTGGTGTTCCTAACAGCAGTGCCTAAGATGATCTCACACGGCAGATATACAACTTGAGAATGCACAATCGGAACGCCCGGAGGCATTTAAAAAGCAGTGAATCTAATATTCACTAAAACATTCTCTGGTGGAGAATCTTCCAGGTCTATATGTTTCAATTGCAAAAAGTGATTGTGCACAAGAAAAAGTCAAATTCACTGCTTTAAAAATAGACCCATATAGAGATATTTTCCTTCTATAGACCAGAGTAAAAAGAGAAAACACCACTGCATAATTATTATCCCATGATGATGAGATAAGAGTTGCTCATTGACACTCCAACAGCGTCAAAAACTATGCACATGGAGTTTTCTATCAGCTTGCAGAGATATGAGAGGACTTTCCTAGACCTGTTCCTAGACAGAAAGAATAATAAAGATATTTTATAAGAAACTATTACTGCCCTAATGAATATATTTATTATATCATCAATCAAACATTTCATTCTATTGTACAATCACTCAAATGTTTTCCTCCTTGGTTTATTCACTGGTATTGCAAAAACAAGGTCTGTGTTATTTTTTATATTGTGTTTGTTTCTTGCTCACATGTTGCTGTTTTTGACATATTTTTGAAAGAATACAAATATATTTAATTGGATAAATGTGTTGTAATTGGTTGTAGTGAAAATGTCTTTGACATTTCTGTTGCTCTGCAGACAATTGTTTGTATATGGTTGAAAATAGCCATAGGAATTGATAACACTGAGCGTCACATATAATATTAGCTGATTAAATAACCCAATTTATAGAAATAAGTAAATTGATAGCGGGTAGCATCCTGTGCAGTAGCGAAGAACGAGCTCGGCTGGTGATTCACGCTCAGCTCAGTGTGGCGTGATGAAATACCCTTACATGTTAATATTCAGCAATGATTTACGTGCGGACACCTATATAGCGTATATTCAAACACAATGTGTAGCTGAACTATAAATACATGCTTCCTGGAGATAATTCCCAGCAATAAGTGTTTATATGGAATCATTTAATGATAGATTCGAAAGATCTCGGAAGAATAACAATCATCTGCAGACTAAACTGTTTTGTTGCCATCTGGGTAGAATATTAAACACAGAAGTGTTGCTACAACCACAGCAGGCCAGGCAACTACTACAGGGCCTATCATCTGCTATAGGACCCGACATCTAATACAGGGACCGACATCCACTACTGGGCTCATCATCTACCACAGGAAGGTCCAACATCTAGTACAGGACCTGACATTTAATACAGGAAACGACATGTACTATTGGACCCACCATCTACTAAAGTCTACTAAAGAACATATATCAAAGGGCCCAACATCTGCTACAGGACCCGACATTTAATTCAGGAAATGACATGTACTATTGGACCCACCATCTACTAATGTCTACTAAAGAACATATATCACAGGGCCCAACATCTGCTACAGGACCCAACATCTAATACAAGGCCCAACATCTACTATAGGGTTCAACATCTACTACTGGACTTACCATTTTGAAGGAACATCTAATGAAGGAACCAGCATACAGGTAGTCCCCGAGTTAAGGACATCTGACACACAGATGACTCCTACAAACAGGGCTTCCCTGCTCATTCTGTGCAGGACGGAGGCTTGATAGGGGGAGGGGGTGGTTCGCATGACTTGCAGAACTTTTGCTGTTCTGCAAGCTTTTGTAACTCTTTTATGACATACTCTGCAGTTGTCCTAATTGCATTTATTAAAATAATGTACCTGTTCCAACTTACATAGGAATTCAACTTAAGAACAAACATACAGTCCCTATCTTGTTTGTAACCCAGGGACTACCTGTATACCACAGGGACTGACATCTACTATAGGACCCAACATCTACTACAGGAAGGTCCGACAGCTAATTGAGGAACTGACATAAACCATAGGACCCAACATGTGCTACAGGACCCGACATCTAAAATAGGACCTGACATCTACTACTAGACTCACCATCTAATACTGGAAGGTCCAACATCTAATACAGGAACCAACATATTTCACAGGGACCAACATCTGCTACAGGGACTGACATCTGCTACAGGACCCAACATTTATTACTGCACCTAACATCTACTACAGGAAGGTTCAACTTCTAATATCAGGTACAACATATACCAGAGACCAACATCTGCTACGGGAAGTGACATCTACTACAGGGCACAATATTTGAGGGTTTAAATTCTATCAAAGAGCCTGACATTGACTACAGGGCCCAACATCTTTTACTGGACTCAGCATCTATTACAGGACGATCCCGACATCTAATACTGGAACTAACAATTACCACAGGGGACTACAGAACTGCGGGGACTGCTGACATCTCTACGGGGCCAAGTATCTACCAGAGGGTTTGAAATCTAACAGGGCCTGACATCGACTACAGGACCCCGCATCTAATACATGGATTGACAGCTACTACAGGGCCAGCATCTGCTATAGGACCCCACATCTAATACAGGGATTGACAACTACTACTGGGCTCAACATCTTCAACAGGACATCTTACATCTAATAAAGGAACCAACATATACCACAGGGTCCAACATCCACTACGAGGACCAACATATACCCCAAGTATGACATCCACTAAAAGGTGTGACATTCTCCACAGGACCGAATATCTACTACAGGCCAGAACTTCTAATACTGGACCCAGCATCTACTATGAAGATCCATATCTACTAAGGAATGTGACATCTTCTACAGGGCTTATATCTACTACAGAACTGAACCTCCAGTACAGGACTCAACATCTACTACAAGGCTCAACACCTGCTATAGGGCGCAACATTCACTAGAGGACCTGGCATCTACTGTAGAGTACTGAAAGTCCAAGATCTCCTTCAGGGTCCAATATCTACCTGAAGGCCTGACATTTAGTACAGAGCGCTACATCTACTACAAGACCCAACATCCTCTACAGCAGTGGTAGCCAACCTTTTCTGTCCTGCAGACCACTAAAATTACCAGCTCAGGACCGCGCATGCACGGGGAGCCGGGTGTCACTCAAAGGGGAAGAAACCTCCCCCATAGTAACGTCATGATGTTAGAATTCCACCCACTCTCCCATCACAGATCTGAGCCAGAGACAACCCGCCCACTTCCCTGAGTCAGGAATCTGTATGGGGGATATGGTCTGCGGCTCTGACCGGTGCATCCCCCATGGGGTCCTTGTCCTTACCCTGCTTGGGGGCGCACCGGCCAGAGCCACGGACCACCAATATTTTCTTGCCTACCACTAGTTGGCTACTGCTGCTCTACAGGGCCTAATATCTACTATAGAGTCTAACATCTACTACAGCCCTAATATCTACAATGGGGCCTAACATCTATTACAGGACATAACATATACTACAGTATCATTTACACTATGGATATGCCCGACTAGGGAACAATAACACTCCAGAGGAAGAAAAATGTGGAACCATTACAGGCTTGTGGAGTGCTGTTTTTTTTTACTAGTGTGAAGTGGTCCTGTAGCCAGTCTTTTGGGACTAACCAGGGGGATGGTGAAGTGGGATCTAAGGGGAATTTTTGCAGGGCCCAATATCTGCTAAAAGGTCTAATACTACAACCTTAATATCTTTAATTGGGACCGACCTATTGGGCATGACATCTACTACAGGGCGTAACATATGTACCAGGGCCCATCATTTGCTGCAGGGCCATGCATCTACAATAGGGCTAAATATTTACTACTTAGCATGACATTTGCTACAGCACTCAACAACACCTATTGGCATTAGGTAACTACAATAAAGCCAAATATCTACTACTAAGCCCAACAGGGGTGAGAATTCAATTTGTACTTACCTTGTATTCCAGACATATGCTGGGTGTTTTTGGTGACCAGGAAAAACTTCTTATACCCATAATGCACTGTGAAGTCTTTGAATTATGTTAGTGTAAGTATCACAGGTGAGTTTTGGGTGACATCATTGGCCCAGTTTGGTGCAAGGGAGTTGGCATTTAGAGTTGGATGTTCTGATGGCTGACATCAATGGGTTGTCAAGATCTGTATTTTAAAAAAACACTAAAAATGTCCTCTGGTCATAGGTGGCAAAGAAAAGAGACTGGAGGGCAGTGAGTGTACCCAATCCCAAAAATATGTTCAACTAGAAATAAAGGACACAAATCCAAATACAACTGTAAATCAATGTCATTCATGCCGAGCAATGAGCCAACAAAGATTACTATTGTATTACAAACACTGTTTGACAGATCCTCTTGCATTGCTTTATTAGTGCAGAATCCCTGGGTTATTTTTTGTGACCAGCTAAATCTGTCAATGACAAATTCTGCTGAAATAAAACAAGGATTCCCATTACTTGCACCTAGCAAGGTGCCAGGAATCTATCCTATAGAGTTGGTTAACCTGCACTGATCATCGCTCGGCAATCAAGTTATTGAAAAAAGAAATTGATAAGTATGTGTTGTGTTTTATGTATTTTGTACATTGGTAACCATGTGGAAGCCGATGGCTGCAGCATTCCTATTGGTTAGAAGTTCTTAGGTGCGTTACTGCACCTGTTCACCACCAGTTAGCAATTTGCAAGGTTAAGGCTGGGAGAAGGATTTACTATTGCTGCTTGCACACATTCCTAGTGGTTTGTTGTAAAACCCATAGTTTGTTCATTTCTAAAATAAACCAGCAGCTACTACGGGACCTGATGTTTACTATAGAGCCCAGCATTCCCCATAAGCATTAATCACATATTAATGCACAAAAATGTTCATTTTTTGTAATAATTTCTACTGATCCTGCCATGAAAGTCCTTGTCCAGGACTGTTATATGGTGACAACGTGCTCTGTTTTTCTCCCACTTGTGTTATTATGTTGTCACCTTGTTACATGAACCTCCACAGGAGATTACAAGGGGCTATTGTTGTCACTATCATAAAATTCACCCTGAGAAATGTAATGCAGCCATTGCTAGAGTGGATGCAGTGGCTTTAAAGAGACCCCAGGAAATCAGCAACCTTGGGATAAAATAAAGACTGACATAAGGATTTTAGTTTAAGACATTGTAGTTGTTTTTATACTCAGTGCTCAGAACAATCTTAAATTCATTCATATCATTATAGTTGAAGTCTAAATTAAGTTTTTATTACTAAAATACATTTTTTCTGCTTCTGGTATTTTATGATTGGAGGTGTCGGCTGTGCCGGGTTCACCATGGCGGTGGATTTGGTGGCAGTTCCGTTGCCTGTATCCTGGATATGAGCTCATGTCGCACTAATTCCTAACAATGCCTATTGTTCTCCAGCATCCTGGGAATCTCTGCCCTCCTATTTCCTGCTGCACACAAGAGCGAGGTGTTTCATATTGTGTCAGGTAAACAGAACCCTGTCTGAGCCATTCTGATAGCGACTTTCCCAGACCGCGCAGAAGGGGGAGGGGCACCGCACGCTCTCCTGGTTTTCGATTTTGTGCACAACACAGCCGACACTTCATCGAGAGATCTGGAAACAAAATCAGGTCAGAGTGATTGGGAAAGCATATTGGAAGAACGGCGGACCCACGGGAAGGAGAGCAAACTGTTTCTGTCATTAGAAACTACAACCATCTTAAACTGCAAATTTATAAAAGGGAACCCCAGAAAAAGATAAAAAAAGAGGCAGTAGTAACTCCAAGTTAAAAAAGAAATCTGTAAACGTAGGTCTTTTATCTATGCCGCTTGACAATGGCCTAAACTGTGTAGTGGTTAGGGCTTGTGTCATTCAGGCTTTCTATTCCAGTCTATATGAATGCAAAACCCACTCATAGCGGGTCAAACACAGGTCAGAATGCAGCTGGCAAAGAATTCTAAATGAGCTCAGAACTTCTCAGATTGATGCCACAGATAAAAACCCACAAAGTACTTGACAAATGTAATGTAACAAATGGTAGTCATATAATAATATTTTTTTAGTTTTTGGCAGAGTAGGGAGCAGGAGTACTACACAGGGGTCCTAATCCCCCATTCCCATCCAAAAAAAAGGTTTTGAGATGTACTTCAACATTTAAAAGATGACAGGTCTTCTTTTTTCTTTGTTTTAATGACAGGTCCATTTTAATTTTCCTGATTGTGGTATTATACAGTTGAAGGTGTCGGCTGTCCCGGGTTCACCATGGCGGTAAACTGGATCATTTTCTAATCTGTGAATGTCTTGCCAGGCAAGGGCCAGCTGTTATATTGGCATTGTGTGTTACCCACACCTCACCAAGCATCTTCGTGTTGTCACATATTAAGGAATAGTCAGGGACCAGTCACCCCCAGGGGCCCACACTCACATCACACACAATCACCCAGATTGACTAAACTTTCCTCCTCTCTCCTGCGCAGAGCCGGCCGGTAGCACTCAGCAAAATCACTTGTCTGTTACAATGTACAGGAACTATCACCTAATATGCTTTATCCATTCTAAGCCAATACATGGAGGGGAAGCTCAGAGCAATCCACATCACATCTGCAGCGAAAATAACATATGGACCTAAAGAGAAGCCCCGGGGCTAACACAAAAAGCCTTTTTCTAATAGCTGCTGCCTGGTAAACTACACCTGTCATGGGAGAAAAATGTCATTGCTGACCTCCTTCTGCAAAGTGTTTAGATCAAAGTAGACCTGTCCTGAATAAATTCCTAATATGTAACAATACATTGCATATGAATCTGTATGTGTGTGGGTAATATTGGGAGGCATGCAAATGTTACTTATAAAGGCTGACTGTAGTTCACTAAAGTGGAACAAAAGTGTGACAGGCTATACATGCAATAATGTTTCTTACCTGAATGATAGCTCCGGGTTTCTGGGCATGCACAGCATTAACTTCGGTTAAAAGAGGTACCTGGATTCCATTGCATGTGCCAGGATGAATGAACTCCCGTTTATGTCACTCCAGCACAGCCAATCAAGATGGCCAAAGAGATGAGAGAATAAAAAAGATGGCAGCGACCGGCGTGGATTTAGTTTTGTTTTAATGTAGATCACCAAAATTTTCACTATATATAAGGGTGGATAACAAGATCAGTTGACATAGACAAAAGAAGAAAAATGACCAAGGAAAATGGCAGTGTCCAGTGCTTCCTTCTTTCTGCGCCAGAGTAAAGCGAGAAACCTGGGACAACCCGGGACCAGCTCCAGGGGGATTGACGGATCTATGGGTGTCATCATTTTATTTTCACTTTAGTTCCACTTTACGTATTATAGAGGGAACTTTAAGGGTTTGTTTTAAGGACTAACCAAAACATTTTATTCCATATTTGAGTTAAAAATGTCTTAATGGGGATGAGTTTTGTATTTGATACCACCATTGGTTTAATTAAAAATTCAGCCATTCACCAAATAATATTTACCTTTTTAAACTTATGCGTGAAATCAAGTGGACAGAGATTGGTGGCTGATATCAGATTTGCATGTTTACACTGCCAAGCAAAATAATAGTTTAAAAGGTGGTTATGTGGCACCTTTTCCAGCAAACACCACTCAATAGGAACACTGCCCAACATGAACCTTACCAAAGGGCCCCCAGGTGATGAGTACCTCGGATGGCATAGTGCATGTTCCACTCAAGTTTGTGGAACCCGAAGCTTTAACTTTGAATTCAGAACATATTAAAACCAGGGCAGATTAGTCTGGCTCAGCCTATCAAGTGTTGGCATTACTGTCAGTGGCAGTTAGAGGGTTACAAAGAATTTTATTGCTTTATACAGAAATTGAGCCTGAAAATCAGCCAAAGCAGATTTATAAATAAGCAAAACTTTCTGAAAGGAACATTTGCAATAATAACTGCAGAAAATGTAGTTATTTTCATTTTATAACCCCGGAGATTAGTAACTTCCTAACAAATGTATGCACACTACAAGGGAAGTTTATTTTGTTTTCCGTATTTTAGCCTTAAAGTGACGTTTGTCAAATCATGAAATGTCAGTACATATTAGTTAATGTGTGGAGTCTGAACATTATTCATACGTTATTAGACATGAACTTTCAGCAGGCGAGTGCAGTGTGTGCGCAGTTCATGCGAAGTGTCTTCTGTAGTGTAGATTGCCCCCAGACTCCTCGTCCTACTACACAATACCCCCTCCTCCTCCGCTGCCAGTCCTCTATGTTCAGTGAACACGGTAGCGGCACACAACACACTCTTGGCGTCAACAAGAAACATTTTAAAAGCCGGAATACTTATGTGATTTTCTTGCCAATAAATCCTTGACTCTGATATTGTTTGTTACTCCAAAGATATGTTTTCGGAGGTTGCTTGTAATCGCTGCGAACAGTGTTTGTCAGAAACAGAAAAAGTAGATGCAAGGTGTCACATCGCCAGATGACGGCAAAGCAATAATATTATTAAAGTCTGCGAGCTGCTGGAGGTTAAATAGAACGCTGAAGAGCTAAACTACTTATTATTGGAACATTTACCTGAAATTAACTTTCAGAATTTTCCTGGCCTGTTGTTTCAGATGTGCACAATAATAATTCAAAGGCATATTTGTAAATTGTCTGTATGGTGGTTATCCTATCTGTGAGAATTGTTTCTGACCTCCTGGGATTAGTTAAAACATCTGGTGAGGATTCATCTACACGAATTTTGCTTTATATTAGGTTATACTACAAGCTGGTGCCCAGGGGACAACTCGCCCTTGTCCTACACCCAGGGGCACAACATGCTATGGGTGATTTCATTACACGCCAAGGCCCAAAGTAGAAGTTGGAACAGATGTGAGTGGCACACCATATCAACAACACAGTATGATTATGAGGGTCATTAAAAACGTGGGTTGGTGGGCCACCTCCTGTAAGGATGGAGATTTAGAAAATCCTTTATGGTGTATTTCATAACTTTTGCTCCCTTCTACACCTACCTGGACCTTTGCTAGTTTTACCATTGCCTCCTTTGCAAAAGGGACGTTTACTGCCTGGAGGGGATCTGCGCTATGGGTAGGTGTACTGCCTGGAGGGGATCTGAGCTATGGGTACTGCCAGAAGGTGACCTGAGCTATAGTTAGATGTACTGCCAGGAAGAGATCTGAGCTATGGGTAGGTGCAAGGGTGTAATCGTAAAAAAAGAAGAGGGGGCACAGTATTATCCATGACGTGCCCGCCCTACTAAACCCCTGCCTATCTGTCCCTCAAAGGGGAATGACATTGATACCAGAACCTGTCCACTCTCCCACTCTTCAGAGAGACAACCTGCCCACCGCCCTAAGCCTTCAATTCCATACGGGAGACCTGGTCGCAGCTCTGGCCAGTGCACACCCCGAGTGGGATCCTTCTCCTGACCCCGTGGGATCCAAGCTATGGGAAATCTTTCTGCTTGGGAAAAATGCTGAACTATGTGGGGGGCTACTGACAAGACAGAAGTTGAGCTATGGGATGGCTTGTCAAATTTTCTTGCCTGTCATAGATGGAGAAGTATATTTGGTATTTGTCTGCTTTGTTGTCATTGAATTTACATTCCCCCATGGCAAAACTGGACATTTTTTATATTGTTCTATTAAGGACTAATGTAGCTCTTATATATTCTACAGTACCATTCAAATAACTCTGACCAATCACAATAAACTTTGCACCAGATGAGCTTACACTCTACAGTCCCTCTACAGTCACACACTGTAAATCTAGTTTTTATTGAATCCAATTAATCTTCCGGTGTACTTTTGGATTATGGCTTGAATCCAGAATCCAAAGCACCTGGAGGATTTTACATACCAATGTGCAAACATACAAACTCCATGTACTTAATGAGAATCATAGCCTTGACCCAAGTGCTGCAAGGCTGGTGGCAGAGGAGACAATTTACCTATACAATTTTCTGCAAGGAAGGTAAAGCAATAATAGATGAACACATAGTGATTTTATAGAAACATATATATTTTTCTACCTTCCTCCACAAACACCCCTCCCTATTTCCTGGTTACCGCTGTCATATACTAAAGGAGAAGAGTGCACCTCCGAGCATTTCTATAAAATAAACAATATATAGTCCTCCATTCACATCATCTCTATTCAGAGCAGACAATGGCTGTGTTATTGAGTGCTTACATTGTAGTAATGTGCGAAATATATCGGATACGCAATCATCAGATAAATAGAACATATTGTGATAAGAAGAGGTGATATAAAGAGACAGAAGTGTAAGTCAAATCCACTTCTGTACATCTAAGACTTCTTCCTATGGGGGGGGGACTACAAGTCCAAGTATACCATACCAGTTCCTACATAGCAGAGAACCATAGAGAGGATTATTTATGGACTGTAAAGTTTCGTCAACCAACCAGGCATATTGGGTATTCAGCCAAAAAACAAAATTTCAGCTAAGGGTAAATGCTAGTTTAATGATTATGTGCCAGATTTCATAGCTATGACATATTTCATGGTAATGTACAGAGAACACTGAACCATTCACATCACTCTCTCAACCAAAGTAGCTTACAATCTAATGCCCCCTACCAATCACACTCTATCAATATTATACATTTATATGGCTCTGACATATATTACAGTTCTGTACAGAGAACACAGAGCCATTCAGATCAGTCTCTGCACCAGAGGAGCTTATACTCTAATGTCCCCACACAACTACACACTATATTTCTATGCATTTAAAAAGTTCTGACATATTCTGCAGGATGGTACCAACTGAGCGTATATTCTAATGTCCCACCATAGTCACACACACTAATATAATTATACATTTATAAAGTTTTGATATATTCTGCAGTGCCGTACAAAGAACACTCAGCCAGTCTTTGCACCAGCAGAGCTTTACTTTTAAGCCTTATCTTATACCTTAGGTTTATTTTAACAAAAAACCTGGCCACAAATATGATGGTGACCTTTGTAGGTTATACAATAAAGGGTGACATAACCTTACAAAGAATTTTGAAACCTTACAAAAGCTTTCATTTCAACTGTATAGGAATTTTCTATCAATTGTGTGTCATCCATGATCTATGTACTGTGTGCGATCCATGAAAACTAGTACTGTTAAAACTTAAACTTCATTATTATATGTATTCAAAAGAGCTTAGAACATATAAATATTTTGGAATGTCGGTTACAATCACCGTATATTTCATACACAGTGTTTGTTGGGCTTCTTACATCTGGATCATGAAGCCCAGCTAACAAGACCATTAAATCTTGATCAAGTAATAGTAAGTCAAAGCCTCATCCCCGACGCGTTTCACATAACAGCTTCCTTGAGGGATATTGAGACTTACATTTACTTTATATTAGTTGTAATAGAAAAGATGGTAGAGGTCTTGGTATCTTAAAAGATGTTTTGAAGCTGGCTAGATTCTGTCCTATAATGTAATTTATTAGGACTTGGGATACTCAGGGGTATATTTAGGAGGTAACTTCAAAGGAAGTTCGTGCTTTCTCTGTGCGTGAAGGTATTCTGGAAAAATTCATTTAAAGATTTCCTATTAAACAATCTTAGGTATGGATGCCTTTAGAAAACCCACTAAAAATGACCTTTGAAGGATAATATATGGGGTGGAAAACGGAGAGAAGAATACCCCTGGAATTCCCAATTTGTTGGAGAGTAGTGGAGATGGGGTGACAAAGCCAGCTGACAAAGGATAAATCTACAGAATAGTGTCCCAACAGCCTCAAATTTCATGAAATAGCATTCAGGTACAGGTGGAGACACTGAACACTCCCCCCCCCCCCCAACACACACACACACTTCTACTATTGAGAATGAAATAGGGGGTCGGTGTATCATAGTGTTGTAGGTTAAGCATCCATATAGCAGGTTGGACACTTCCTAAAGCTATACTGGCAGTAAAGAAAATATTTTACAAATGAGTAGCATTAAATTGGTACATAGGATTTGATTCAGGACCAATGACAAGTCAAATATTGAATGGCTCTTTTGCCCCCTAGCACAAAATCATTATAAAAAAGAGAATACACAGAATCATGTGACAAGAGTCTGCAGTCTCACCCAGCAGTATTGCAAAAAGCCTATAGCCCATAAAAAAAAACAAGCAGCCATTGATTATGCAAATCTCAAAAAATTAAGTGGAGGCTTCGTAGTTTTTGATGGTGTATGAGGTTGCTGTTAATAATGAAATAACCGTAAAGGAAACCCTATTCCTGACACTAACCTAATCTTGGTGCTTACCTAACCCTAATGATAACTCTAACCCATTCATAAAGAAAGCCATGTGATGTCAGCATTTACATAGTTTATTGACTGACATGCTTTTTCTTTTATTTTTGTGTATATTCTTTACATTTAAGGAGATGCCATGAAAGCTTGCCATTTTTTAAAAGTATCACCGGCACATGGCCTGTTGTTAGGGGCAGGTGTATGTAACATGTTCTTGCTGCACCAGAAACCCATGTATCATGTTTTGTAATGCTTTTTCCTTGAAACCATTGGCCCTAATGCATCTAAAAAGGATGAGGACCCACTGAAAAATAGGAATACTAAATAACATACATATATATATATATATATATATATAATGCAAATATAACTATATAATATAGTTATTGTATACCCTAACAGACAAGGTCCAAATATTCAATTCTTCTAAATATCTATATGAACAGTATATACAGCGGACACAAAATCGTCTTCTTCTTCCTGGAATGCACCTAATATCCAAAGACTTGTGTCTTCAGCGGAATCGTGCGGTGATTGATCGCTGGCACCGTCTATCTATTTGTGTTGTTAATTAGTTACCATCCATGTTGCCAGAAACACAATTCTTATGTTATGGGTCCCCTCAATGATGAAATGATGGCTCTCTTTGTAGTTTGGCGTTTCTTTGCACCTGGGTCAGCTCAACTGTTTCCAGAAGGCTTCTGGGTAGCTTCAAACATGGACTCAAAATTTCTCCAGCAATAACACATAAGATTTACTGTCGGAGAGAATTTCCAGTGGCGCTCAGAGGCCTTGCCGCATCTGGTCCGTCTGTATTGCCATTGCTCTATGAGTGTTAGAGGATTATTTGTAGTTGTATCTGTCTGAAGACAAGTGGACCTGTCATCAGATGTATTTTTCATATTAAATGCATCTTTTTAAGTATTGTGTAAGTGTAACACTTCCAGATGTGTAGTACCTATTATAAAGATCCCAGTCTTTCTCTTGATAACTGCTTTAGTCTTCAGTTATTTTTGTTCAGCCTTCATCCAAAGTCACAATCTACCTCCAGGACTGGGACGCTGACACAATCATATGAGTCCTGGTGCCGGTACAGTTCTTGGCTCTTTATTAAATGTCAGACACAGATCAGCCCTAGCTATATTTTTTTACTTAGTGACTTTCTATAAATTACAATATTGCAGTCTGATAACTGGAGGACTAAGAGACTAAAGAAATGCTTTCTACTGCCTGCAGGAGACCGATCATATCAGTCTACACTGAAATTTAAGGATGGCTTTTTAATGATAAAAGATGGAGCTTACCACTTTAAGCTGATATATTTATCTATCTTTGTTAAAGAAGTAGAATCCCTTTAAGAAGCCATTGTTCCGAAATTCCTCCTTTTGCTACATTCTCCATAATGCCATTTTTATACTCTGTCTTTAACATTTTCCTGAATCCACTGGAGACCATTAGCACATCCCAGTCTTCACAGCGGAAAACTTTATCCTCTGTTACTTAAATACTCTCCGCCACTCTGGATTTCAGGGAGTCTTATTGATCTGCAAAACACTTATTATCAGCATTACACATCTCATAGTATTCAGCAGAATCACACTGATCGGAATCAATAGTGTGCATTAAATGATACGTGTTCTACAGTTAGATTCCAGGTAGTGACACTCAGAGACTGATAACCGAGATATTACCAAACTGAAACCAAGCCGAGATACTACATATACTTAAACGATAGACAGAAAGCTGGATAGATGGATGCCAATTTCATATCAGGAAATATGTTAGCATATGGGACAATAGGCCAAGCTTTGACTTTCTAAGTGATAGATGGATATAACAATAAATAATAAACAATGAATAGAGAAACGGATATATGATAGATAGATAGATAGATAGATAGATAGATAGATAGATAGATAGATAGATGATAGATAGATAGATAGATAGATAGATAGATAGATAGATAGATAGAATTGTGGAATGCCAATCTCATATCAGGTAATATGGTTCACATGAGACAATAAGCCAAGACAAAACTTTCTGAGTGAAACATTTTACTATGCTCTCCTATACTTTTATCTTAAGATCTCTGCTTTCTTGTCCTGGTGACCACCACATATTCTTTACCATCAGAAAATTATGTTAAAACTACCCATTGTGGTCACAAACAAAATAAAAACTTGGAGTTTCGGGTAAAGAAAGACACCTTTTAGGGGTTAAAGCCTTCATCAAGGTTTAAAGGTTGATTGGAATGAAAATGGCAAACTCAAAGGATCTTGACAAGTTTTGGATTCTTTTTTTCTTTTTCTAAAGCAGGTTGTTGCAGCTAGCTGTTGATTAAGGGTCTTCAAATGCAGAACTTTTTGAATTAATTTGAGGCTGCTTTGAGAACTCTCTGACTACTTTGAGAACTAATGAAGCAGCTTGGAAAGCTACGAAATGTCTTCAACATTACAAGAACAAATCTAACTGATCGTGACTATTTGTAACTACTACTAGATATACTTTGAGTCCGCCATTTTTATCTCAGCCTCTGAAGTGTGTTGGTTTGTTATCTCTGACTTGTATGGTAAAAAAAACAATGCTGGACTCTTGAATTATTGGTGGTTCTCTCTTGTTTTATCCAAAATGGATCTTGCTTGAGGCTCTTTTTAAGGATTCTTTCTGTTTCTGGTTAGAATTCCTTGAACAGAGTATTGTGTTTCATATCATAGACATTATTATTTCTATTATTATTACACAGTACATAGACATGTCACTAACTGTCCCTCAAAGGAGCTCACAATCCAATGTATCTGAATAGACTTCAATTTATGCCAGATACAGTGCTACCTACCCAGGTCCTCAAAAATGAAAATCTGGCAGAAATGTTTAAATTAAATTTAAAACAATTTTGATAGCTGAAGTTTGTTGTCCCCAACTCAAACAATTCTCAAACTCAACAAAAACCCATCAACCCACACACTGGAAGATGTACAAGGCAAAAAAGAAGACATCAGTAATTCTCTCCGCCATCAGGAAAATCTCGACTATCACCCGGTTTTATTTGACAATAAGCGCTACATATGAAGATTTGGGAAAAACAAGTTATAATTCACCTCTAATACAATTATCCTCCCTTCAAAAGCTTTCAAAACAAACAAAAATATTGATAATCGCCACGTTATAAAAAAGCAAACGAGGCAGACTTTTTACAGAGAAATCAAAATATAATGAAGCATTCAGCGGAGCATGATTAAAGACCGCGCAGAGCTTCGTATGACACTTGATTGCCGCTGGATTATTAGACTGGAGACAGGAGACGCTGGTGTGATAATAGCCTGTTAAGTAACTCAGCTTTGCATCTCTTTTGATTACAATTTTATATGCAAATTAAAAAAAAAGAATATCAAAAGAGAAAGCCAAAAGCATCTGCTGGAGATGAAGTTCTTGGAATGTGTTCTAATGGTGGATACTAGATCCTCTTATCCCACAATCCCATTTGATAGGTTGAACCCATTTTAATGCTGAGTCTTTATTTTATCTTTTATTATTGAAAAAAAAAGTTGAAAGATCAGTGTCAGAAGGTGAGCAACATTTTACTGCTTGGTGCATTTTTATAAAAAAAACTTACTTTTGAAGAAATGCAGTGGGGTGAATTGGAGACTAGTTTCACCAATGGCTAGCAAGAGGGACAATGAACACATTTCCCACTCATCATTGCACTATTCTGCTCTAAACTTTCATTGAATAATCTGCAAAAAAGTAAAATATATGTTTAAATCTATGTAAGACTATGTATCACTTCAGGAACATCCCCTGCTTGTCTAGGCATTCAACTCCAGGCCCACAGCCACACAATTGAAATATATACTGGACATTGGCCCTGATTTGTTAAATCTCTGAAAGGCTGGAGAGGATACATTTTCATCAGTGAAGCTAGATGATCAAGAAAACCTGGAATGGATTTCCTCAAAGTCATTTGCTATTTACTAGCAATTGTTTTTAATCCTGGGCCAGATCTATTCCAGGTTTGCTGGATCACCCAGCTTCACTGATGAAAGTGTATTCTCTCCAGCCTTGGTAAGCTTTAATAAATCAGGGCCAATGTGAGAGCCCCACCAGACAGAAGAGCCTGGTTTGTGATCTGAGCTTTTATTGATGCACTAAGCAATCCAGATCATACCACATCCAGGTCATATCCACACCCCAACCTGGGATTACGCAATCCGGATCAGATTCCTATCGTCCTTTGACTCCTCTTTAGCACCTGCAAAAAAAGTGCCGAAAAAATGGGGGTTGGGGGGCTCGGCTGCTTTTCATTTAAGTAAACTCTTCTTAATAAAGTACAATGTCTCTTTAGTCATTTAAAGAATCAACATAATAAAAGAGAAGACTTCTTTTTGCAGCCGAGCTCCAGACACAGATCCCATTCTTCTACAGCCTTATTTTTATATATTTTCTTCTCCCCATTTTCCTCCCGAGCGCTTAGTAACAACATTGTTTCAACATACAAAGAGCGACACAGGATGGCCGGCTCAGCGTGAATGGCCTCTTTGTTTCGCGGCCTGCTTCGATAGGAAATGCTTGGCAATTTAGCTTTCCAGGAGGGAATATAAAATTATGCCCGGCTAATGAAACAAGCCAGTAAATACAGCGGCTTAATCTGACAACTTCAAATTCCTCAATAGCATTCACAGAAACAATTTAACACAAACAGTCATTTAAGACTGGCATAAATCACACGGCTTGGGTAAGTAAGATGGAGAATTGTCCTTTTTTTTTTTTCCTTTAGCTTGCGCTCCCTGTAATCATGGCGGTGTCCAAGGGAGAAGTGACATTTGCAGGGTGCGCTGTCCCCGAGAGAGGAGAGGGGGGTCATTCAGAGGAGTGTACGCCTTACTAATTATCAATAAGAGCAATCTGAGGAGATACAGACAGAT
Source organism: Pyxicephalus adspersus (assembly GCF_032062135.1). Lineage (NCBI taxonomy): Eukaryota > Metazoa > Chordata > Amphibia > Anura > Pyxicephalidae > Pyxicephalus > Pyxicephalus adspersus. Next base: position 22,924,989 of record NC_092859.1, read on the forward strand.
AATACAGAGAGGACGGGATTGATGGAGACAAAAATGTGAAATACATTGTGACCGATTCATTGTGAAGAGACAAGAGACTCTCCAGCCTATCAATACACTGTCAGCAAATGTCTTTATTTAAACAATGTTCCCCTCAGGGCTCAGTGTATGGAAATGTTACATCTACATGGAAATTACAGATGTAAGATGAGACACTTCACCGTCCTCTTTACAATGCTGGCCAAGAGTAGGCATACGGAGAAGAAGAATATTCTGTATAGTCAATAAAATAAAGAGGAATTCGGTTTTAAAGAGTATCTTGGCCAAAGCTGATGTTTGAATTGTGGGTGGGCTGCCTTGTTTCCTCTTTCACCATGCATTATAGGTTCACACCAACACTTCCGAGCATGTCTACCTACTGCTCAGAGATAGATAGATGGATAGATAGATAGATAGATGGATAGATAGATAGATAGATAGATAGATAGATAGATAGATAGAGGAATGGAAGGCCAAGCTTTGACTTTCTAGGTTAGGGGTGTCCAACTCCAATCCTCGTTGGCCACAACAACGGGCACAAGATAAACTAGATAATGATAGTTGGATGACAATCCCATAACAGGCAACATGGTAGTACAGGGGTGAGTAGGTCAAGCCATGACTTAGTAGATCAGATGTGTCTAACTCCAATCTTTGAGAGCCAGATAAATGGATAGATAATTGATCTTGATGGTTAGATTGCAATACTATAACAGGCAAAATGGTGAGACTGGAGAAAACAGATCAAGCTGCAACTCTTTCTAGATCAGGGGTGTGTGTCTTCGGTCCTCAAGGGCAACATAGATGAATGAATAGATAGATAGATAGATAGATAGATAGATAGATAGATAGATAGATAGATAGCAAGCTGAGCTTTCACATTCTAGGTCAATGGTGTCCTCAACTTAACCAGATAGATAAATTATAGACAGATAGATAATGATGATTGGATTGCAATATGGGGCCACAAAAGAAAGTAGTTCAAGCTGTTTTTTTGTCAAGGGTGTCCAAGTCAAGGGTGTCTAACTCCAGTCTTTGGGCCACATACATCATAGATATTGATGGCGTCCAACTCCAGCTCCCGAGGGCTAGATAGATAGATAGATAGATAGATAGATAGATGGATAGATAGACAGATAGATAGATAATAGATAAATAATGGATAGATAGATAGATAGATAGATAGATAGATAGATAGATAGATAGATAGATAGTGAGTGTGTCCCAAAACAGTCAGGAAAAGTGTAATAAAGGCTCCAGGGAATAGAAAGTGTTATTGATGTATAGGTTTTGAGAAGAAAGCTAGGTTCTTTATGGCCCTGGAGCCGGCCCAGGGAGTGAAAGGGTGGGTTCCCTGGCCCAACCCAAATCAGAGTTTGGGTTATATGCACTCAGGAGCAAGGGGGGATTGATCAGTCAGAGGCTGATGGGCAGCCAGAGGGTTGAGAAGGCAGCCAGAGGGTTCCAGGCTGAGAAGGCAGCCAGAAGGTTCTGAGCTGAGAAGGCAGCCAGAGGGTTCCAGGCTGAGAAGGTTGCCAGAGGGTTCCAGACTAAGAGGAAGTCTGTTCCAGGCTGTGAAGGGAGCCAGAATCTGTTCCAGGCAGGAGAAGGGAGCCAGAGTGGATTCCAGGCTGCATGAGAGGGGACAGAGCTCCAGGAAAGCCAGCAGCCAGCAGGCAAACAAGACTTGAACTGTGAGTGAAACAGTGTTGATATTGAGTGTTAGAGAGACAGGGCACCCAGTGAGGTAGCTAGATGCCGAGCCGGGCCACTGCTGTTTATTGTTTTTACTTTAAAGTGCTGGAGAGTGTGCTGTAACACTGGGCTAAAGAAATAAAACTGCTGTTATTTTGGACATCGCGTTACCATGAGAAACCCCCAGTGATATACCACATTAAATAGATAGATAGATAGATAGATAGATAGATAGATAGATAGATAAATAGATAGATAGGAAAAAAATTAGATAAAAGACAAATGGATAATTGTTGGATGGCAATCCCACAACAGGCAATATGGTGGTATGGATAGAGAAGGCCAAGGTTTGACTTCCTAGGTCAGGGTTGACCAACTCTAGTCCTCGAGGGACAAATAGATAGCTAAAAATGGTTGGATTGCATTCTCAAAACAGGGAGTTGGTGGCAGAGGAGACAGTAGGTCCAGACGGTGGGACAGTAGGTGACTTTAGAGGTCAGGAATGTCCAACTTCATTTCTTCAGGGGTCACATGGAAGGCCCAATTTTTGGAATTAACACTATTAACAATAAATTTTACTATTCTTGTCCATGTTTTTATGTTTTAAATTTGCAAAGTAAAAAAAAAAACATGTCATAAAGATATTAATATTTTCGAATGCTGTAGTGTAACTGTCAGTGGACCTTTCATCAGATACAGGTTAACATGGTAAGTGTAGCATGCAGCTTAATGGTCCTGATTTAATACTGCTCTCCAAGACCGGAGAAGATAGGACTCACATGAATGAACCTGGGTGATCCCTTAAGCCAAGAATCACTTTCTTAAAATCATTTGCTATAATTTTGCAAATATTTTCAGTCCTGGACCAGATCAATTCCAGGTTTGCTGGATCACCCAGGCTCTCCCATTTTAGTCCATTTATCTACTCCAGCCTTAGAAAACCTTGGTAAAGCAGCCCCAATGAGTCAGTAATGAACCTCTCGCTTTTCTTGCTTTTCTTGTCAGAGCAAAAAAGGAGCCATCTATGGGCATCATCCAGCATCACTTCTACTTCCAAGATCCCAGCTCAGGAGTCAGCACAATCATGCAAATCCTGGTGTCTGTGCAGATCTTGTCTGTATTCACTAATGCCTGACACAGATCAGTCCATGCAGCTACCTTTCACATTGACATTGACTTGCCCCTTTACAATATTGCAGTCTGGTCACAGTAGAAGAAGAGACTGATGAAATGCTTTCTTCAACTTGCAGCCAACTGATGATATACCCACATTCTAGACAAAGTTACCTGCTTACAAAATTCTAACAAAATACACATTTTTTTTCTGCGCTTAGCTAATGGATATAACAAAACATTTTCAATGCCATATTTAAATGACTGAAAGGCACATAAGTGAAATTTATTGTGAAGGCTTACATTGCGATCTAGTAAAAAACAATGAATCTGAAACATTCTCTGATGAGGAATCTTCCAGGTCCATGTTTTTTCAATAGCAGTAATTCATTCTTCATCAGTTAATTTTTGGTGAATGTCACATTGATTAGATTATAAGCAAATCTCCAGACTTTGTCACAATGTAATAATACATTTACAGAACAATGTTTGCTATAAAACTACAGATTTATGGTTTTTTTTTATACCTAATATTCACCCACAATGTAATAATGCACTTACAGAACAATGGCTGCTATAAAGTTGGAGATTCATGAGGTATATTCCATGACTCAGTCTTTACTTTTGATTATTAATAATATTATTAGTATTATTAATATTAATAATAGATGATTAAATCTGATCTGAAAAATGTGCGATCCTTGGATGTGTGAAAACATTTATAAATAGAGCCTAAAACCTTTGATATATAAAGCTGCATAAAACTTCTTTATTTTAACTTTAATGGTACTTAAGGCAGAAAAAAAGAATCGGCATATAACTCCACAATATGACATTTGTAGATCACGGGGGAGAAGATAGCTGCAGTAAGTGGAAAATGAATGGAGTCATTTCTGTGTGAATGTTTATTTTTTAGCGGGTAGATGATATTCAGTTCACACCGGCTCTCTGTCTTGTGAAAAGTTAAGGCCACTCTTTGTTTCCATGAAAAAAAAAATGACTACAACCTAACAGAGTTATAAATCTGCCATCGTGTCAATGTGATGCATTACCTACAGTGTGTGTGTATTACCTACATATTGCCTGTTCTGTATACATCACTCTCAGACCTCTCTGCCGCTCGCCGCGCAACAAATTGTAACATAAATAGATGAAGCTTTGCTTTCTGTACAGAAGTAAGAACATTTGGCAATTACGTGTGTCAAGTCGGTCATTTAAAATAGTTGGAATGTTCA
>NC_092859.1:22930508-22932975 GCF_032062135.1 Pyxicephalus adspersus
CTAAAAAGTACATAACACAAGCTCTGTGTATGAATATACTAACTCTTAGTTTGCAAAGAACAAATAAGCACTTTTCTAAAACTTGTGGAGTTTCTGCGTCTCGTTGGTACTATAACTCTGCCCTCCTTGAAGCCCAGGCTTTAGGTAACAACCGTGTTTGGCTTTTCATGATTTAGTTTTCACGATGGACCAAAATACAATCCTATTAATAACATCCTGGGAAAATGACTGGCTGTCAGCATCCAGGAATGAGAACATGCAGATTTAGTTCATTGTCAATCAGACCCTCCGGAGACAGTTCAAATATAGATTCTTCTAAGTGTTCCAGTCCAACATTATCAGGCAGTATTATGATTTTATTGTGTCTATATATATTTATTGGATTTTTTCCTTGTCTCTGGATTATGTATCAAAAAAGTTTTATATCAGAATTTTGTCTCAAATGCAACAGTATTTAAAGCTGAACTCTAACCAGATAGCTGTATGCACCACACTGACACCAATGCATTTTAAATTATGTTAGATTTTTTATAACCTAAATAAACCTAAAATTAGTCTGGCATTCATGGGGGCTGATTTACTATGCTATATAGACTGCTCAAATAGAAAAGTGAATTATCTCTTTTCCAGAGATATTTTATTAAGTTTAGGAAATTTTGATTGTGCATGTGATTGGGTATTCTTTGCAAAGTAAACTATAACCACAGTCACTAAGATAAGTGAATGATCTTTTGCAAGATGATAATTCCCCTTGGTCAATAAACAGCCTAAATGCCTTTAGTAAATCTACCCACTGGTGTTAAAATGTGAAAGATCTACCCAATGCACTGAAAACAATGCAATCATTTTTTTTTTTTAACTCAGCACAGTAAAACACAAGTATTTAGTTGCCTAGTGTTCTGTTGAAATGTAATTCACCAATGACAAGATTTGTTTGGGTACCATTTAGGATGACTATGAGGCATTTTTTCTTTTCATACCACTACTGGAATGTTCCAACTTCCATTGATATTGAAGTATATTTTCCACTGACCAGCAATGTAAGACAGCCCTATAATACACACTTTTTACTGTTGCACTGTTGTATACACTATGTTGTGGGTTTCATGGCCCAGGCAGATACATTCTATGTGCTGTGTAGTACATTACATAGATCTGACCCCTGCACTCTGTACACAATGTTGTATGTTTTATGGTCCAGGCAAATACATTCTATGTGCTGTGTAGTACATTACATAGATCTGACCCCTGCACTCTGTACTCTATTTTGAATGTTTCATGGTCCAGGCAAATACATTCTAAGTGCTGTGTGTTACAGTACATAGATCTGACCCCTGCACTCTGTACTCTGTATTGTATGTTTCATGGTTCAGGCAGATACATTGTTTGTGCTGTGTAGTACATTACATAGATCTGACCCCTGCACTCTGTACACTATGTTGTATGTTTCATGACCCGGGCAGATACATTCTATGTGCTGTGTGGTACATTACATGGATCTGATCCCTGCACTCTGTATACATTGTTGAATGTTACAAAGACCTGACAGCTACATGCTATATACTTTGTTGTATAATACACAGACTTGGTCCATGCATTTTATAAATTATATTGTGTATTTATTTCCTTAATAGTTGCTCATTGTATTTTCTTCAAGGTATTTTCAGAAAGTATAAGCTTCCTGTATGTATTCTGATTTATTACCCTTTAAATTGTCTTTTAGGTATGTGTGTCTATGATACTGTAACTCATAGCATACCAATAAAGGTTTTTTTGCAGGTGCAAGGACTGCAGACTGTGTAATAGGCATAGACTCTATTTAACTATTATCAATTTAAGCCACTTACCTACCTGTTTGCAATCTTCTTTATAATGTACATTAAGCTGTGCATGTGCAGTTCACAATACAACCCCAGTTTACCTGGTTGCCAAGAATAAATGTTTTCCCGCGTGCATAGACAGTAGTTAAGTAGTTATATCATTCTGGCCTGGTCAATCAAGATAGCCCTAGATCCTGAACTCAAAGAAAGACTGGGTGAAACTTTCGGGGCTGGTGAAGGATCTTGGAAAGGTGAGTTTAGATAACTATTTTAGAAAATGTCACCTTCCTGCTCACTGGTCTGTGAATGATCATCATCACATTTCTAAGTTCCCCTCTATTCAAGATGTTCAAACACTTCCCTCTTCAGTACTTGTGAAATTTTAGATTGATACACAGTGCAATATTGATTATCTCACAGTGCAAAGCCTTTTTCAGTCTGATTTAGGCACAGATGGATGGATGATGGATGGATGAATTGTGGGAGGACATCATAAACATATATATCAGGAAGTTATATTAGCAACATCCTAAAAAAATTTTTTATTGAAGTTATAGCTAAACTAAATAGCGTTTAATACAATGTGCCAGGTATTTCCAATTCAAAGAAATCACTATAATTAAATGGCATGGGTGGCCTCCATTATG
>NC_092859.1:22933573-22935672 GCF_032062135.1 Pyxicephalus adspersus
TTCAATGTAACTAAATGTTCTTTATTGCAAACAAACCCAGGAAAATCAAAGAATTTGTTTGTCCATTGTTTTACTGTTTTTAATCAATTTTTCCTGCACAGGTTGAACAGTTTCATGGTTTTATGAGAGTTGTTTTGTACCAACCAATTATTTTTTTCAAATTAAATCCCAATTTTTAAACAAAATCTAGAATGAATCAAATCGAACCTTATTGAAATTTCCTTGTATGTATGGAGTTCAAAAAACAAAGGAAATTGTGTGGAGTCTAATGAAGGGGGAAAAATTCTGTAGCTGTTCAAATGGATAACTAGAATGAAATTAGCAATTGCTTGTGTGGCAGGTATATAGTTCTGGGGACATTTATATATCTAAAGATTGCTTGCAGTGGTATTGTAGAGTCTCAAAAGACATGGATATTTCACAGCATGAAAAGGGGATATTTGTTTCGTCCACTTTACAAAAGGACAAAATTGAGAAGTACATTTTCGATTCACCAAAATCTGAGCAAAATATTGCTCAATAAATTAATTGAAATAAATGGTTAATACAATAATTAAGATGATTTGTGGTGTTTAACCCCAATTTTTTAATGTAACAGACTTTAAACGTCTCCAGAGAACCACAGAAGCCCCTTCTGTCCCACGTGCCAAAAAAAAAAAACAGTCCTCCATTAGCTGGGAATATGATGTTAGATACTAAAGCAGAAGTGTTGGTGGAACACTAGACTCTGATACGAAAGATTTTTTTTCGTTTTTAAAGGGTGTTTTTAAACTTTTTAGAAAAGGTTCACAGAAATATCTTTGGGATATCAGCAGTGGGCATAGTAGAAAGGTACGAGCCCCGTTATGTCATGTGAAATTCCAACTCATTTTGGGGGCTCATAGGTTCCGCTCAAAGAAGCTCGACTAATAAACTTGAAAAACTCGAAAAGTATAAGATTTTTATGTGACATTTGCTGTGATCAAAAAATATTCACAGAACTTGTGACAACTGAGTTCGTAACTACTGTGTGGTCTTCTCATTGTTCTACTGTACCTATGCTAAATGAACAGAGGAACCTGAACCCTAACCTAACCATACAAATACATAATATTCAAAAAGTAGAATATATATATATATATATATATATATATATATATATATATATACCTTTTTTAGAGTTTTTGTTGCCTTTTTCCTAGATGTTTATCAACTGCACCTAAAAAGTAGAATATATATATATATATATATATATATATATATATATATACCTTTTTTAGAGTTTTTGTTGCCTTTTTCCTAGATGTTTATCAACTGCACCTACAAAGAAAAAAATACAGAGGTGTCTTGTTTTTTGTTTTTAAACAAAGCAATGGATCACCATGTCATCACCGATACCATAACTATGTGGCTTTCTGTGTTTTGTTAAACACAAACCATGTGATTTTTTTAATTCATGGCAAAATGTTAGAGTCTTTATATTATCAATGGTGAAATTCCATTCCTCTCATTCTACCCTACTCTCTCTCTACTCCCAATCTTAATCCTTGCCTATTCCATCTTGCCTTTTTTTCATCATCTGCCGTCTACCACTTTTACACTTTCCTGGTGATGAGTGGTAGTGATGATGATGAATACATTGGCATTGGTGGCAGTGGTAGCCCTGGAGAACTAGAGCTCTGTTACCGTGATGCCAGAATGCAGCAATATTATTAATATAAAGATTAAAACTGTATTTATATAGTACCAACATATTATGCAGCGCTGTATATTACATAGGGGTTAAGAATGACAGTCAGATATAAACACTGACACAGGAGGAGTAGAGATCCCTGCCCAGAAGAGCTTACCATCTAACCGGTAACCACTGACTGATGGCCTTACCTACCTAGAAAATCTCTTATTCTCAATTATCTTCCACTTTTTGTCTTAGTCAGCTGCATCAGCATTGTGGGTTTTGGGCTAAGAGTGCACAGACCCCATTAAACCTGTGTTTCATCAGCTTTTGATACGTGAAAATATAGAAACAGATTTGCATCAGGCAGATAAAAGTATTTTTTGAGCTCTTGAAGTCCACAAATGGTTTAACCTGCTGCCCATAAATGATGTGAGTGCATGTC